>NW_011186398.1:0-723 GCF_000146605.3 Meleagris gallopavo | reverse complement strand
GGAAGAGCCAGAAATCCAGCCTTGGGTAAAACCCTGTGTTTTGGAGATCTAATGGATAGAGCAGCCAAGCCCTGTGTTGCAATACAGTGTGTATTTGAAGTCTTCATCAGATCTGGATCTGAATTTTGTGAGTGGCTGTGGGTTAATGACAGGCTAGACTGAGTGCTACTGAAACCTGAACAGTCTCTGCAAGTCAGCTCCACTTCTGGGGAGTAGCTGCCACCGCCGTTACCTGCACACTGTGCATAAAGCAGGCCACTTGTCAAGGGAGAGCTGGAAAATGTGGTTTGCTTTTCCTCTAGGGCCATGTTCATGTATGTCTGTGGGCAAACAGGAGCTGCCAGGGTGAACGTTTTTTGTTTTGCTGTGCGTGGTTGATGGTGAGGTGTAAAGGAGCTGCTCTGCTCCTTCCCTGGCTGCTGCTGTCCTGAGGTTGTGACACAAGAGTGTTGGGGCCGCTTCTGTAAACTCTGTTATACAGCGCTGCTGGCATTACATAGTCTAGATGTCAAGTTAAAAATCCCATCCTTGTCTGAGCTGACCACTTGCCTTTTGTAGTGCTTCTTAGAATTTGGGCTTTTTATCATCTCAGTGTTAAGCCTGTAGTGCTTCCTGCTTGGGTTTTTCCTCCTGCTCAGTGGTGCCCAGCATGTGTGTTAGCAGTTTGCTTGATGGAAGTGATAATTAGGGGATTTGTCATAAGAAATACACGTGAACTTTTAA
>NW_011186397.1:0-660 GCF_000146605.3 Meleagris gallopavo | reverse complement strand
TGGTTGATGGTGAGGTGTAAAGGAGCTGCTCTGCTCCTTCCCTGGCTGCTGCTGTCCTGAGGTTGTGACACAAGAGTGTTGGGGCCGCTTCTGTAAACTCTGTTATACAGCACTGCTGGCATTACATAGTCTAGATGTCAAGTTAAAAATCCCATCCTTGTCTGAGCTGACCACTTGCCTTTTGTAGTGCTTCTTAGAATTTGGGCTTTTTATCATCTCAGTGTTAAGCCTGTAGTGCTTCCTGCTTGGGTTTTTCCTCCTGCTCAGTGGTGCCCAGCATGTGTGTTAGCAGTTTGCTGATGGAAGTGATAATTAGGGGATTTGTCATAAGAAATACACGTGAACTTTTAAAGCAGTAGTTCAAAAAAAGATTTTTCACAGTCACCTCTTGATTATCTGTGGGTGCCTTATCTGAGTTGCAGATTAAATGTGCTATGCTTTAAAAAAAAAAAAGGCAAAACTCTTTAGGAGACATTGTAAAGGATGCTGCACAATGATTTTTTTGTTTATAACATCATACTGCATCTTCAGCTTGATTTTTTTTTTTCCAAAAGGTATGAAAACACAACATTCCATCAGGCTTATTTGTTTATGTTCGTTCTTTTATTTTTCCTTCTTTGCCCTCAATTACCCCCAGATACTGAGAACTGATGGTATCAG
>NW_011186396.1:0-652 GCF_000146605.3 Meleagris gallopavo | reverse complement strand
TCCAGTAGAGGCTCCGGTAGAAGGTAAGGGGATAGAGTCCGATGATACAGAGGAGTCAGATATCCTGACTCACCTGGACTCCGAAGGAGAACCAGGAGCCAGACCAAACTAAAAAGTTACCAGGGAGGAAAAGTTGTTCCCCCTTACGGGAAGGTCCCAGTAATGGGACCTGGACAGCAGCTAGGAGTAGGGTACGTCTCTACTCCTTTGAATTCAGGAGATGTTAGAGAATTTAAAAGGGAAATGGGGAATTTACTAGAAGACCCGTTGGGAGTTTCTAAAAGGCTGGACCAGTTTTTAGGACCAAGTCTTTACACCTGGGAAGAGTTACAATCTATATTAGGGATCTTATTTACTGCAGAAGAGAGAGAGATGATCCAGAGGGCAGGAATGAGAATCTGGGATTATCAGCATCAGGCTGGCCCGGGAGCAGATGAGAAGTGGCCTCTCCAAAAGCCCCCCTGGAATAACCAAAATGCAGAGCACCGAGCTAATATGTCAGACCTCCGAACGATTATCATTCAAGGAATCAGGGAGTCAGTTCCTCGGGGACAGAATATTAATAAAGCCTTTAGTGAGCAGCAAAAGAAGGATGAAACCCCCGATAGAATGGCTGGAAAGGCTGCGTAAAAGCCTGCAGCTGTATTCGGGA
>NW_011186395.1:0-728 GCF_000146605.3 Meleagris gallopavo | reverse complement strand
GAGTAGGGAATGAATATAAATCATTCACCCTGATATCTCTTAAGAACTTAAAGTAATGTGATGTCGTCCACAGTATCAGTACATTTTCCAACTTTACATAACATTAATTACTTCCCGGGCTTCATCTCACTCCAGTTTTAATCTGGATTTCTTAGGAAATTCATAGTATCTTTATCTGATCTGTGACACAGTGGCCCTGTTGTTATTTCCATAAGTATGATAGTGACATTATTGCCCTAAGTGACTTAATCATTGCTTTTAGGGCCTTGCAGATATCTCTGTAGCACATCACTAATGGCAATACTTCCAGCATTATGTTGGAGAGGGAAAAAGGAAATGTCCTTCTTGGTCAAGGAGCCAGTGTCCCTGTCACATGTGGGGCAGTGGAAAGTGCATCTTGGTCATGTTCACAGGCTGGGGAAGTAGGGAATAAAATGGGAGTGACCCCCACTGTCCCACTTTCAAGGACTTTTCTTTTTCACGAGCAGAGTGGAGAAGCCATACTTGAAATTATGAAAAAGAATATGGAGAAGAAATATGGAGACTAGAAAAAGGGGAAGAGACTGAGGAAAGAGCACGTGGCAGGGTAGCATAGACCTTGCTTACTGGAGTACTTATCTGTAAAAATGGGGCTGAGGAGCAGAAAATGTGCTTTTCTGCAGGCTTGCAGATTTGGGCTTCTTAGCAGCTCAGAAGCTGATGCGTGGCTTGTTCCATGACAGCTGAGT
>NW_011186394.1:0-332 GCF_000146605.3 Meleagris gallopavo | reverse complement strand
AAAAAATTCAGAACTTTACAATCATGCCTTATTGCTGTCATTGCTTTTTGACAGTACACACATTTTTGCACAACTGTTTTCAAGGGCGAAGCAGAAGAGTAAAATGGCATCAAAAATATCTGAGGAACACTTTGAGAACTCACTAGGAATTGCAACCACAGACATCAAAACAGGTATTGATGCATTAGTTTCACAAAACCAAGGTCACATATCCCACTAGTTCTGTTTCTGTTCCTCTTTTTTCTTTTTTTTTTTAAATTTAAAAAATAATTAAAGTAATTAAATTTAAAGTTTTGTTTACTTACCTACATGAACTATATTATGTATTTTAT
>NW_011186393.1:0-1541 GCF_000146605.3 Meleagris gallopavo | reverse complement strand
ATGAATTCAGAGTAAAGATTATGATGCTGGCATGTTTTTTCCAGTCTTTCTGTGATAACGCTGGAGAAATCCAGGCAGATCTGTTCTTGATTCTTAAAAAGGCAGTCCTAGTGATTATTTTATAGTAGTATTAAAATGTCATGTGTGTGAAGGGAAATGTCATGTATGTGAAGACGTCACTCCGGTCTTCAAAAAGGGCAAGAAGGAAGATCCGGGTAATTATAGGCCTGTCAGCCTCATCTCTGTCCCTGGAAAGGTGATGGAACAGTTTGTGCTGGATACCATCTCCAGACAACTGGGAGAAAAGGAGGTTATCAGGAGTAGTCAGCATGGGTTCACCAAGGGGAGGTCGTGCTTGACCAACTTGGTGGCCTTCTATGATGCTGTCACATGCTGGGTGGATTGGGGAAGAGCGGTAGATGTAGCCTACCTTGATTTTAGAAAGGCATTTGATACTGTCTCCCACGACATCCTTATAACAAAGCTGAGGAAGTGTGGGATAGACGAGTGGACAGTGAGGTGGGTTGAGAACTGGCTGACTGGCAGAGCGCAGAGGGTCGGCGGCGGCGGTGCAGAGTCTGGCTGGAGACCTGTAACCAGTAGTGTCCCCCAGGGGTCTGTGCTGGGTCCGGTCTTGTTCAACATCTTCATCAATGACCTTGATGAGGGGATAGTGGCCACCCTCAGCAAGTTTGCTGATGCTACGAAATTGGGAGGATTGGCTGACACGCCTGAAGGCTGCGCTGCCATTCAGCGAGACCTGGACAGGCTGGAGAGCTGGGCAGTAAGAAACCGGATGAGGTTCAACAAAAGCAAGTGTAGGGTCTTACACCTAGGGAGGAATAATTGCATGCACCAATACAGGCTGGGGGATGAGCTGCTGGAGAGGAGCTCTGCAGAGAGGGACCTGGGCGTCCTGGTGGACGACAGGTTGGCCATGAGCCAGCAGCGTGCCCTCGTGGCCAAAAAGGCCAATGGCATTCTGGGGTGCATTAAGAAGAGAGTGTCCAGCGGGTCGAGGGAGGTGATCCTCCCCCTCTACTCTGCCCTGGTAAGGCCTCATCTGGAGTACTGTGTCCAGTTCTGGGCTCCCCGGTACAAAAAAGACAGGGATCTCTTGGAAAGAGTCCAGCGGAGGGCCACAAAGATGGTGAAGGGCCTGGAGCATCTCCCCTATGAAGAAAGGCTAAGTGAACTGGGTCTGTTTAGCCTTGAGAAAAGACGACTGAGAGGGGACCTGATCCAGGTTTATAAATATCTGAGGTGTGGCGGCCATAGCAGTGAGGCCAGTCTCTTTTCAGAGGTACGTGGAGACAGGACGAGGGGAAACGGGCATAAGCTGCAGCACAGGAAGTTTCGCACGAATGTGCGTAAGAACTTCTTCACGGTGAGGGTGACGGAGCACTGGAACAGGCTGCCCAGGGAGGTTGTGGAGTCTCCTTCTCTGGAGATATTCAAGTCTCGCCTGGACGCCTACCTGTGCGACCTGGTGTAGGGAACCTGCTTTGGCAGGGGGGTTGGTCTCGATGATCTCTAGAGGT
>NW_011186392.1:0-1162 GCF_000146605.3 Meleagris gallopavo | reverse complement strand
AAAAGGCTGGCCAGCTGCACAAGGCTGCTGTCACTCTCTCAGTGGAAAATCCATCTCAGCCAAGCCCACTCAGGCATGATCAGAAAAGGACGTGGGAGGAAGGCTTCAGACTCATGTGGTTACCAAGAAGAAATAAATGACAGTTGTTGATTAGGGGATCAAGGAATTGGACTGCCTTTAATGGAGACCCTGTGCTGCCCCAGGTGCAGGCACAGCCTTCATGGAAGTGACAATTTTCTGCGGTGCTTGTGACAAATGGAAAACAGTCAATGACATGAGCTGTGTGGCTGCTTCCCCCAACGCTGCTTGTTCATTTCCTGGCTTATGCCACACCCTTGCCCTAATGCAGGCTTTTTCTGAGTACTCGGATTGAGAAGCCCCAGGACTTCTGGGCCAGGAATGAATCAGTGATGGCAGAGGACTCAGTTCAAGCAAGTGATGCTTTCCTGAGCTGGATCTATAATTCCAGTATCGATTTACATCTCCAAATGGGGAAAAATTTTATATATTAAGCATTGAAAATCATTCTCTCTCAAAAAACAAACAAAACAAACAAACAAAAAAAACATGCCTAGACAAAATGGTTTGGCATTTGCCAGATTTAACACTTTTTTTGGAAACATTACATGTACTTGCTCTTATTATCCAGAGAGAACCACTACTACGTCCAGTTAGATTTTTCCACTATTAGAGAAGCTACCCTACTTCCATGAATATGTTATGCCAGGAAACACCATCACCCACACATTCTCTACTGTGCTTCTCTTTAGTCTCCTTCAGTCCTGTTGCCTTGATGGTCTGGCTCTGATGAGATGGGCCCAGGACTAGCCCTAGCCTTATTGTTCATAGTCTTATTGTTTATAGTCTTACTGTTTGTTACCTGGAGAAAAAAGGCCAATCTCCACCGTGCTACAACCTCCTTTCAGGCAGCTGTAGAGAGTGATAAGGTCACTCCTCAGTCTCCGATTCTCCAGACTAAACAGTCCCAATTCCCTCTGCTATTCTTCCTAAGAATTCACAGCTTCATTGCCCTTCTCTGGATGTGCTCCATTACCTCAAGGTCTTTCTAGAAGTCAGGAGCCAAAATTGAACATGGTACTCAAGGAGCAGCTTCACCAGTGCTGAGAAAAGAGGGACAATCTCCTCCCTAGTCCTGCTGACC
>NW_011186391.1:0-666 GCF_000146605.3 Meleagris gallopavo | reverse complement strand
TCCGGGGCAGTGTCCAGCACCTTTGTCTGGGGGGCACTTCTGCCACATTACCAGAAATGCAAGAGAGGTCAAAGCCCCCCGAGGTGATGGGAACTCCCCCAGAGCTGAGGATGCTGCCAACAGCAGCGGAGGTGGGGGAGCCCACAACTTGTTTGATGGGAAGGAGCTGAGGATTTGTCTGGGCAGGATCACGACCATGGCAGAGGGCTTGTCCCCACACAACCAAATGAGTGAGTTATGGCAAGGGTTAATGCATATTTATGTAGGTGGAAACCTGCATGATCTGCTGTGCTTTAGGTATTGTGGCTGCTATTCAGACTACCACCAGGCCACTTTCAGGAAGACAAGTCTGGCCTTTGCAAGAGATGCAGTTGTGAATCAGGACATGGATGGGGATTGGTGTGAGACAGACCTGTAATATCTCGTGTTGGGGTATACAGAGAAAGGGGTGAACATATGAGGAGTGATAGAGTGGTGTGCAGCCGGGGCCCTACATATATGCTTGAGCCATTTGATCGATCCCCACAGTCTGTCCTGTCCCCTTAATGAGTCTTTTCTGTCCTGTCCCCTTAATGAGTCTTTTCTTAACTCTGCACCATCTCACTCCGTCCTGTGTTCACTGGATGGACAAATTACCAGTTACTGGAGAGAGTGGCATGAGCGGTT
>NW_011186390.1:0-727 GCF_000146605.3 Meleagris gallopavo | reverse complement strand
CTTTAGGTATTGTGGCTGCTATTCAGACTACCACCAGGCCACTTTCAGGAAGACAAGTCTGGCCTTTGCAAGAGATGCAGTTGTGAATCAGGACATGGACAGGGATTGGTGTGAGACAGACCTGTAATATCTCGTGTTGGGGTATACAGAGAAAGGGGTGAACATATGAGGAGTGATAGAGTGGTGTGCAGCCGGGGCCCTTCATATATGCTTGAGCCATTTGATCGATCCCCACAGTCTGTCCTGTCCCCTTAATGAGTCTTTTCTGTCCTGTCCCCTTAATGAGTCTTTTCTTAACTCTGCACCATCTCACTCCGTCCTGTGTACACTGGATGGACAAATTACCAGTTACTGGAGAGAGTGGCATGAGCGGTTTTGGAGTCAAATGGTGGAGTCAGAGTGTGGCTGAAAATGCCCCTACCATGTGCTCTGTGCTGCTAGAGGAAGAGGGGCTCACGATTGTCTAATGGAATAGGGGTGATTCTTGAACCCCAGCCAAATGAGGCAGGGGCAGTTTTTATCCCCATAACCACTCAGCTGTACTGCCAAGGGTGAGGGAAATGTGGCATTTAGTACATGCAGCTGGTGTCAATTCACTGCTCACAGGCCGTATGGGGGCTGATGGGGGTGGGGATGGATTGGCTGAATCCTCCCTAAAAGAGATTTTAAGGTGTGGATGTCTCTGTGATCCGGACTCAGCATAGGATCCGACTGAACGCTGTCTGGG
>NW_011186389.1:0-619 GCF_000146605.3 Meleagris gallopavo | reverse complement strand
TTTTCTTAACTCTGCACCATCTCACTCCGTCCTGTGTACACTGGATGGACAAATTACCAGTTACTGGAGAGAGTGGCATGAGCGGTTTTGGAGTCAAATGGTGGAGTCAGAGTGTGGCTGAAAATGCCCCTACCATGTGCTCTGTGCTGCTAGAGGAAGAGGGGCTCACGATTGTCTAATGGAATAGGGGTGATTCTTGAACCCCAACCAAATGAGGCAGGGGCAGTTTTTATCCCCATAACCACTCAGCTGTACTGCCAAGGGTGAGGGAAATGTGGCATTTAGTACATGCAGCTGGTGTCAATTCACTGCTCACAGGCCGTATGGGGGCTGATGGGAGTGGGGATGGATTGGCTGAATCCTCCCTAAAAGAGATTTTAAGGTGTGGATGTCTCTGTGATCCGGACTCAGCATAGGATCCGACTGAACGCTGTCTGGGAATCTATAACCGTGCCTCTCGGCTTCTTCCACATATTCAAAGCCTGATGCTGCATGCTGCACACTCACAGCCGGACACTCCGGCGCTGCTTCCGGCCTTTCTCGGGCACCTCGAGCGGCGACATCAGCACCATGGGCAGCAGCAGCCTGCGGGAGCCGGGGCTCGGGGAGCTCTCCGGGA
>NW_011186388.1:0-524 GCF_000146605.3 Meleagris gallopavo | reverse complement strand
CCGGACTCAGCATAGGATCCGACTGAACGCTGCCAGGGAATCTATAACCGTGCCTCTCGGCTTCTTCCACATATTCAAAGCCTGATGCTGCATGCTGCACACTCACAGCCGGACACTCCGGCGCTGCTCCGGCTTCTCGGGCACCTCGAGCGGCAACATCAGCACCATGGGCAGCAGCAGCCTGCGGGAGCCGGGGCTCGGGGAGCTCTCCGGGAACGCTGCTGGAAAACAGCTGCTTTCTGCTGGACCGAAGGAGCTTTCAAAGCTGTTCCTCAGCTCTCCGTCTCCACTGCAGTGCCCAGGCTACGCTGCAGGACACGCAGAGCCCGAACCCCGCTACCCGCGCACAGGCGCCCAGCACTCGCAATCCGGAGCAAGCCCGAGTGACGCCGGCGCAGGGCGCAGCCCCGGGGCGGAGCTGGCGGCGGCGGCGGCGGGGAGACTGCTGACGGCGGCGATCCTGAGTGCGCGGGGCTGGCCGCCGGGGGGCCAGGACGTCCGGGGGCTGGCCAGGAGAAAACACC
>NW_011186387.1:0-543 GCF_000146605.3 Meleagris gallopavo | reverse complement strand
TGCGCGGGGCTGCCGCCGGGGGGCCAGACTCCGGGGGCTGCCAGGAGAAAAAGAGTCCTGTGTTTGGGCTGGTTCACGACCTGTGTGACTGGGAGAAGTACAAAGATCGTGTAGAGTGCAGAAACATGCCACACTCTCACTGCCATGCCCCGGTGGAGTTGGAGATACCTGCTCTCACACATTGTCTTCACTGTTCATGGCTACGGTTGGTGCACTTTGAAGGCCTTCCAGTTCCTGAGCCTGCGGAGAAGAGTTCCATGCTTGGGGAAGACATGACACCACCGAGAAGCCATGAGTGTTTGGGCATGAATCACTTGGGCCTTCCTGCACCCATGGGAGTGTTGAGCTGAGAAGGACTGGGGGCTCCAATACAGCAGGCAATACAATAGGCAATACTACCAGCCTTCCGTAGCTGGTAGTGATTCTGCCCTGTGGAAGCCCTCGACCATAGGCAATTTGGCAAAAGTATGGCAGGGCCAGCAGCTCTGCTGTGGGCTGTTAGGACCACACAAGAAAGCTGTACCCTCTGTGATGGCTGAGTGG
>NW_011186386.1:0-515 GCF_000146605.3 Meleagris gallopavo | reverse complement strand
TGTAAAGAACTTCCCCCTGACATCCAACCTAAATCTTCCCTCCCTCCCCTTGTCCTGCTGTTATTTACCCTTTCAAAGAGTTGGCTGCCTTCCTATTTGTAGGCTCCCTTTAGGTACTGAAAGGCTGCAATGATGGTCACCCCACCAGCCTTCTTTTCTCCAGGCTGAACAAGCCCAGCTCCCTCAGCCTGTCTTCACAGGGGAGGTGCTCCAGTCCACTGATCATCTTTGTGGCTCTTCTCTGGACCCCCTCTAACAGCTCTCTGTCTTTCCTGTACTGGGGGCTCCAGATCTGGACACAGTACTCCAGATGAAGCCTCACAAGAGCAGTGTAGAGAGGGACAATCACTCCACTGTCCCTGCTGACCACCCCTCTTCTGATGGAGCCCAGGATACCATTTGCTTTCTGAGCTGCAAGAGCACACCGTTGGTTCATGTGAAGTTTTTCATCTATCAGGACCCCCAGGTCCTTCTCAGCAGGGCTGCTCTCAAGGACTGCTCCTTCCAGTCTGTAT
>NW_011186385.1:0-465 GCF_000146605.3 Meleagris gallopavo | reverse complement strand
CTCCCATTTTCTTCCTTTTGTGTTTTCTTTCATCCAATTAAATTTCAGCTGGAGGTCGCACATGCTCAGGTTGTTGTCCCTCAAGCAGCTTTGGCTCACAGAACTGCAATGTTCTCACTCAGAACAAACCCTGGCTCCTCTAGTTTCCACTGAGGATTTCCTTGCTCGCTTGCAGTTATCATGTTTGTTTTTTTTTTAACCAATGCAATCAGTGATCTGGTAAGCTCAACTCCTGTGGTTACTGTGAGGCACAGTTCATCTCTCAATCCAATTCTTCAGATGGTTTTTCTGGAAAAGAAAGAGAAAAGCAACGGATGCTGAGGTGGGACAGCTTGTGATCCCATGGGAAACCCTCATTGCTTTGGGTTGGGGAAGGCTCACCCAGTGCTTCAGTTTGTTCCACTGGAAAAGCAAAAAAAAAGCAAAGTATGATGAGAGGAACATCTCATCCACTCACACAGACAG
>NW_011186384.1:0-794 GCF_000146605.3 Meleagris gallopavo | reverse complement strand
CTAACGAGTCTATGACTCGTTGCTGGCCATCTCAGCTGTGCAGAGCTGTCTGATGGATGCTGTGATGCATGCAGAGCTCACCTAGTGACAAAGCCTGCTGCAGCTGGGCTGTGGTTTTGCTCCTCTTGATCCTTATGATTCTAACATTGGCAGTTCCGCAGCTAATGGGTCACCCTGAGGCTTCCCAGGACCACATGATGCTGACATGTTATTCACCTGGGGCCTGATGGATGTTTTTATTTTTGTTTTTTGTAGTTGAGGTCACTAGTTCTGTTGGATTTTTAGGCACCAAGCAGCTTGTTTGTGCTTGCAGTGGGGCAGGGGACACAATGCACATCTGTCCTCCTGGGTCACTGTCTCTCCAGGATAGGCTGTCCTTGGAAAAATGCAGTTAATATCGTAGAACCAAAGACTGGTTTGAGTTGGAAGGGACGTCGCATCCTGCTGTGGGCTAGTTGCCCCTCACCAGATCAGGCAGCCCAGGACTCCATCCAGGGCCTTGAGGCGCCCTTATGGAACAGTGGGCTCCAGTGGAGGTGTTTCACTCCTTTCTTCAGCTCTGGCAAAGTATTTCTTCCAAAAACCCCCCAGTAAAGCTATCACAATGAGGGGCAGAGCTGGTGAGAAGTAAGAGAGCCCCTGCTGCCACCAAGGCACAAGAGGAATTGGAAAGTGTATTTTTCTGCTGTTTTGTATGTGTGTACTTTGCTAGAAGATATTAGAGATCCTCTACAATCCTCCCTGGCGGAATGCAGACAGGAAATAGAGGATGTCACCCTTCTCCATCCTGGGGA
>NW_011186383.1:0-706 GCF_000146605.3 Meleagris gallopavo | reverse complement strand
ACCACTAGAAGGGGTCATCTGGTTAGTCTATGGTTGTTACTGCACATGAAGGTTGGTTTATAAAACCTGGAATACTAAAAAAGCTTTCAAGGGGGGTTTCTGGCTGCAGCCATTGTTAGTTTTATGTCAGTATGCTTTATGTCAGGCAGCCCTAGCATGCAACCTGCCCTTGGAAGAAGCTCAAATCAAATGGTGAAACTTCCACAGAGCAGGAGAGAAACTAACTGTGCAATTCCTCAGGTAGTACCTTTCCACTTGTTTGGAGTGATGCATGAAGATAAAACAATAGGCCTTAGTGATGTTATACAAAAGAGTCTTTGTATATTATTGGTTGTGACTACTTTGATGCAAAATAGTACAGCCATAACGTTAAAGTATTAACCTGACTGACTTTTTAAAGAATGTGTGGCCACTATGATGTCTGACAACATGACTAAAGCTGACTGTTTTTGTAAAATACCATTTATTGATCAAGTTCTCTGAGAGTATTACCTCCTGTGCAATCTCATTAAATAAATGGTGTAAATTTTAGTTCAGCAATTAAACCTGCTAAGTAATCTGGTAAACACAGCATACTTACTCTCTGAAGAATAACAGATGTATTGTTCTTATACTATTGGTGAAACTATGAAGATGCATCCTTCTAGAAAAGTTACTTATTTTTACTTCCTTTCCTGTAAGCTGTTAGAACAGTATATAAAAACCA
>NW_011186382.1:0-534 GCF_000146605.3 Meleagris gallopavo | reverse complement strand
GAAACTAACTGTGCAATTCCTCAGGTAGTACCTTTCCACTTGTTTGGAGTGATGCATGAAGATAAAACAATAGGCCTTAGTGATGTTATACAAAAGAGTCTTTGTATATTATTGGTTGTGACTACTTTGATGCAAAATAGTACAGCCATAACGTTAAAGTATTAACCTGACTGACTTTTTAAAGAAATGTGTGGCCACTATGATGTCTGACAACATGACTAAAGCTGACTGTTTTTGTAAAATACCATTTATTGATCAAGTTCTCTGAGAGTATTACCTCCTGTGCAATCTCATTAAATAAATGGTGTAAATTTTAGTTCAGCAATTAAACCTGCTAAGTAATCTGGTAAAACACAGCATACTTACTCTCTGAAGAAATAACAGATGTATTGTTCTTATACTATTGGTGAAAACTATGAAGATGCATCCTTCTAGAAAAGTTACTTATTTTTACTTCCTTTCCTGAAGCTGTTAGAACAGTATATAAAAACCAATCACGTAAATTACATAGATTGAATCTTTTTTCATTTATAT
>NW_011186381.1:0-531 GCF_000146605.3 Meleagris gallopavo | reverse complement strand
CCCTTAACTATCTTTGTGGCCCTTTTGCTGGACTCAGTCCAGCATCTCTCTTGTACTAGAAAGCCCAAAACAGTACTCCTAATGCATCTCACAAGTACTGAACAGAGGGAAAGGATCATCTCCCTCAACTTCCTGGCAACGTTCCTTGCATCCTGCAGAGCAGGGTGCTGTTGATTTTCCTTTTAATGGGCCAATTACTGACTTAAGTTCAACTTGGCGTCCACTAGGACCTGCAGCTCCATTTTTTTGCTGCTTTCCTGCCCCAGTCAGTCCCCAGCAAGTGCTAGTTCACTGTGTTATTCCTCTCCACGTGCGGGCTGTAGCACTTCCCTCAGTGGAGCTTGTGGGATCCCTCTCAGTCCATTTTTTCTCTGCCTGTCCAGGTCCCTCTGAATGGCAGTACACATCTGTCTATCAACCACTCCTCCCTGTTTTGTTATAAGAGCAAAGAAAATGCTCTTATAACACTCCAATAACTGAAATTCATCTTTAGGATGCCTCTTATTTCTCTAAAATAGTGTTCAGTGTCTT
>NW_011186380.1:0-926 GCF_000146605.3 Meleagris gallopavo | reverse complement strand
TAGTGACCTCTGCAGCTTCACTTTGTCTACCCTGTCACTGAGTTCAACTTAGAAAAAACTAATACTTGTGTTCAGTCAGGTTTAAGTCAGCCTGCATTACATTCCCATTTGCTTGTTTGCTGCACATCACAGATCCACTGTGTGTGAGGTGCCATATGAAGTGCTGCACTGTAGCTCTTACATGGCACACTGCATTTCCCTTTCTACCTGTCAGCACCCTGAATGCACTTCAATCAGTTTTCCCACCGCACATTCTATTTTATTTTATCTATTTTATTTCTTGAATATTCGCTTTGATAAAAGTTCAGCAATCATTAGGAGAGGAGGAAATGAACTAAAAGAGACCAGTCAAAATCCTGTTTTAAGTCAACGGGATTTCAGGAGAAGAAATCCACACTCAACTAAATAAATAGCCTGGAAAAACTGTTTTGAAGACATGAATTTTGTTCACTTAATTTTCTACTCCTTTCAAACTATGAAACTCAACAATGTCCCACGCCTTAATATGTGACACGACATTGAATGAATGCATCAAAATGTATAAATGGATGATGAAATCCCACTGGAGTCCACATGGCCCACTCCTCTTTTCAGCTCTCTCATGAAAGAAAGGTTAGCTCAAGTGCAGAACATGCTTTCATGTTAATGTCTTTAAGTTAGATTTATTATATTAATGTTCAAAAACGTAACATACTATTACAGAATCACAAGGTACCTAAATCCAAGCAGACAAAGCTAAACCATGCAATGGCAAATACAAATTAATATTAGAGCTTCTTCCAGATACCGCTCTGTGCTCCAAGTGAGCCACAAGGACTGCATTTTTAACCCTGTTTCCCCAGCTGTTCAAAAACAGCACTGCAGAATACACAGCAGGGTGGTACCCTGAGTACAGCGAGGCATACATTATGTCAGCCTTTTGTTGG
>NW_011186379.1:0-579 GCF_000146605.3 Meleagris gallopavo | reverse complement strand
AGAGCTACTGCAGATCCATAGCCAATGAAGCTGCAGATAGAGCAGGCAGCCTGTAAGACTCCAAGGGGAGAAGAGACCCAAGTGAGCCACGTGCCCTTGGCTCCATCCATGATGGGATACAGCAGCACACCAACACTGAATGCTTTTTCCTCTCCTGTATTAACCAGCATTTATTTTATAAACCTCAGTAACCAACAGGTAAATAAAAACCTAAGGAGCTTCCAAGAAGTAACGCAGACTGCCCTTCTGCTGGTGCTCTGCGCTGGTAACTTCTGCTCCAAAGATTCTGAAAGAACTGCATAGCAGATCCATTATAACGCTGCCCAGGAACGTGCCAAATAGCACAGGGCTGAGAGGAAAGTAGCTTTACAGTAAGACAATTGTTTTATTGTTGCCCAGCGTGACTTTTCCTGGTATTTCTGCTGTGGAAGGTGTGGAATTGTGTTCCCTTACCCGACCCGCAATGGCTGCAACACACACCTCTGCACCTGTCACACCAGCACCACGCAGCAGCCAGTCGAGAGACTACACGCTCCTATTACAGCCATGCTCCTCCTTGAAATCCATATTGCGCTACAA
>NW_011186378.1:0-350 GCF_000146605.3 Meleagris gallopavo | reverse complement strand
GGATTTGGCCCAGCTGTCAACTCTTAGGGCAGTGCCCTGATTAGTAAAATCTGTTGTCAGGCGGGCTCAATGAAATTTAAATGACTCAAGCAGAGGGCACTGAACTCCTGCTTTGTGCAGAGGCACTTTTGCCATTCTGGATTTGAGTGATTTTACCATATCCTCACTCTAAATTTCTTCCTCACTGCTCAATCTTTTTTTCTACCCAGCTTTGAAACACTGCTGTTCAGACTAGATAATTCCTCCCCCTACTTTTCCATGCCTTAAAGGGCAGACAGAACCAACATAATGCTGATTTAACGTCCAGGTATCCACATCCTAGCAGGCTGTCAGGACCCCTGCTACTTCCT
>NW_011186377.1:0-746 GCF_000146605.3 Meleagris gallopavo | reverse complement strand
TACATAATCTTAAGTACAGATAAATGGGTTTAGTAATTCTTTTTTTTTGCTTGAAAGTTTAATTAGAAAGGAATTTATTGAGAAATTACTCTGACTATCTTCCTATGATAGAGTCTGAATAAGAGCTACGTTCTTCCCTTGGCAATTTTGAATGTCCACAAGAACTCCCTGGTATTCTGACAAACAATTTCTTTCCCTCAGCCCATTCCTTTGAGGAAAGCTGCTAGTCTGTCTGTAGGGCTGCTGGAAATAACACTTTCCTATGTCCCCTGGAATGAAAGCTATAAAGAGAGTTCCTTTGTGTTATCTAAACTGATGAGTCTTGGTTGTCAGCCAGTGGAATTTTGTTGGGAGATCCACTTTTGCCATTTTCTAGGGTATTCACATAACAGCCTCTCTACCAGATGCTCTGCTATTGGTTTAATTTTGTATAGGCTTAATGTCTCGTTTCTGTCTTTTGCTTTTCAGTAGGCTCTTGATCTTGCTCAATGCTTTCCCAGGATAGGTAGTGAAGGTTTTTTTTGTCTTAGAAATGGATGGAGCTTAGGTATCCCTACCTCAGCCACGTTGGTATCTGAAAAATTTCTACTCCTTTTTTTTTTTTCAGTTGTAGAAATATTTTGCAATATTAAGGAAGTAGAATGCGAAGTGAAAATAGAAGTGCAGAAATGCAGAAAGATGATAGAAGCCCTACAGAGAACAAACTTAATCACACTGCGTGTAGGCTTACCTAGCAATTCTACTTG
>NW_011186376.1:0-419 GCF_000146605.3 Meleagris gallopavo | reverse complement strand
CTTAATTCTAATCCAAAAGGGTGACCTTTAATCCTTAACCCTAATTCAAATGGCAACCCTTAACTCTAACCCAGATGGGTAACCCTTAACCCTAAACCAAAAGGGTAACCCTTAACTCTTAACCCACAATGAGTGGTGGGGTGTCTGTCAAGTGAGCACTGAGAATGTCTCTGGTTACCACCAACAGGCCCAAGACATACTTAAGAGAAGCAAAGCTTGGTCAGAGCAGAGAAGCTCTGAGCACGTCCAGGAATGCAGCTGAATACACTCCTCATTTTCCAAGGTCTCAAAGAATAAAAACAGAGGGACAATGTCAGCAGGACATGTGGAAGCCCAATGTCCAGCACCACAGACAGAGATGAGAATGTGTCTGATTTTCTAATGAAATGCAAGGTTACAGAGCTGCAAGGCAATAAATG
>NW_011186375.1:0-335 GCF_000146605.3 Meleagris gallopavo | reverse complement strand
GATTTTCTAATGAAATGCAAGGTTACAGAGCTGCAAGGCAATAAATGCATGTGTCAAAAATGACTGTACTACATCTGCAGTTCTCCCTCCCAAAAGTTGAGAAGACACAGACCAGAATTAAGTATGAAAACATTACATTAGGGCTATGGGAGCTCCATAGTTCTCTCCTTGCTGGATTCTGTTTGATTTTTCAGTCTGTGCCACGAATTCATTACAAGCAGCAGACAGAATTTTCTCCTTGGCTCATTTCCTTTCTACCCAAATACTTTCCTTTATTCACAAATGTGTTACGTTTGCCAAAGCACATCAGTTGCTAATTATTAGGCTGGGTAAGA
>NW_011186374.1:0-707 GCF_000146605.3 Meleagris gallopavo | reverse complement strand
CCACTTCTCTCTGCTCTCCTTCTGCCTCAGCTGATGGCACGTTACAAGAAGATGAAAGGAACAAAAAGTTTACAAGAGTATCAATATTGTGATCTGTTTCTCACATACCTACCCTTGCTCTACATGGAAGAAGAGCTCTGTTTATTTACTGTTCCAGTCTTAATTAAGAGAAGTCTTTAAACCTACAGCTCGCACGAGATGAAGATAAACAACTGCTTTGGAACTCATGGCAACCAAACCCAGCAAGAATATATTACACTGCTCTTTTCTGTGCCCAGAAAGAAAGGGGGCTGTAAGAAACCGAGTGCCCTTTACATCCCACAGACAGCTTGGTTACAAGTTCTTTGAATGGGTTATAAAAATGTTGGGGTAAGAAGCAAACACAGAAATCCAGCCAAGCCAATCGAATGCAGTCCCTCCAGCACTCAATTGTTGGCTCAATTTTGAATAGGAATTTTACTTCCTAGAAGTAAAGTTGTTTTATTTTTCATCACTTTTCAGGAGGCAGAATAACATCATGACCCATGAGCAAGGCCCCAGCCCAGGGTGCTCCCCTCCTGCTGTCACAAGACAGGATTAATTTTTTTAGGTATGGGCTATGCTCACAAGCATGTACAGGTATTGAAATTGGATGAAATTAGGATTATAAACGGACCTAAACAACCCTTTACGAAAAAGCATTTGATACGACTGCAGTATTTTTCTAT
>NW_011186373.1:0-825 GCF_000146605.3 Meleagris gallopavo | reverse complement strand
AGCCTTCTGCCAGGGCCAGAGGTATTACATATCAGACATATTCCCACATTCATTGTATAAGAAGTGAGCAGAACAAAACTGAGCCCTTCCACAAACCAAACCAAAACCTTTTCACCTTAAGAGCAATAAAGAAAGTGCAACGGTTATTCGTCACAGCCATTTTGTATCACAGAACCACAGAATGGTTGGAGTTGGAAGGGACCCCTAAAGGCCATCGAGTCCCACTGCCAGTAATGAACACCCACAGCTCCATCAGGTGCTCACAGCCCCATCCCCTGACCTGGGGTGTTTCCAAGACATACAGTCTATCATCTGCTACCTATCAATTGGATAAAAGCCTTCAAGCAAAAGTCATATTTTTCCCAAATTTTAATCTCTGTGCTCTGTGAGAGATCAGAAAGAGAAACGCCTTCTATCACAAGGAGAGCAAGATCAAAAATAACCCACTGAGCTGTGAATGTGCCAACCTCCATCCCTCTGTTGAAACACTACATCTCGAAGAAGGCAAAAGCCAACAGGAGCCAGGTTTCAAGATGTCTCCACTGGATGCACATTTTTACTGGCTCTCTTTGCTTCAAAATGTGCCCACTCCACACCCTCAGTGCTTGTGAGACAAAGCTGTCAGTTCTACACACTGCACAGCTCTTGGCTTCCTCTCAGCTGCTGGATTTCGAAGGGTTCTGCATGTCTGTAGAAGAGGGCAAAGAGATGAATACATCCGTGCACAGCAGATCACTGAGAAGTCACATCACCAGTTCACATCTTTTCTATTTCAACTTGATTTTTGCCCAGAGAGGTGGTGGTGCCCCATCCCTGCAGACACGG
>NW_011186372.1:0-660 GCF_000146605.3 Meleagris gallopavo | reverse complement strand
AAGCTTTGTAGAAAGCTTATCAGTACTGCAGGACTTGTATTGCAAACAAGGCCTTGAAGTCCATGCAGATTGCCAATATTCTGGGAAGTTTGTAAAAATGTATTTGCTTTCTCTGGTAAAACTATTCTTCAAATACCTATCTGGTGTCTGCATACAATGTGGTAAGAATTGGACATTGAAAGGTACATCCTGTAAGTTATGTCTGCTGTGTATGTAATGCCTCCTACTTGATTGTGTTGGGCCAGGAAGTTAGAGGTGGGCATTAGGGTATAGCAATAGGGATTGAACTTTCCCACCAATGCTCCATTACATTTTGTTGCTCTGTGACAGCCGGTATCAGAGGAGCAGTCTGACCAAACAGTGTCTGATGTGGAAGTATGTATGAAACAGATTTATGTCACTGAATTCCTCCATGTGGAACAAAAGGCATCCACTGACATTCATTGACACTTAATGAATGTTCGTGGACAGCAAAGAATGGATGTGAGCACAGTGAGTCTGCAGGTGGTATATTTCAGCAGTGGCAACAGCACCGTGAGATACAAGCTATGTGAGGGATGGCCGTTCAGCTGTCAGTAGTTTGATATGAAAAGTGTCTTGATCAGAGAGAAAGGTCTGGACAAGTGCAAGACAATATAGTAGCTGGAAGCTAAAATTACA
>NW_011186371.1:0-624 GCF_000146605.3 Meleagris gallopavo | reverse complement strand
TTGAGTGTGTCAGGCTGAATTAGGAAGCAGGCACATCACATTAAGCTCAGGCTCCGGGCTGGCAGTTCCTGTGTTCCTGTGTCACTTGATCTGGCTGTCATGCTCCCATCCCCACCTCTGCAGCCATGGGAAACCTCTTCGGGCAGCACACAGAAAACATTTGCTGTGATGGAGTGGCTGGAGGGCACAGCTCCTGGCGGGGGGAGCACTGGTGCACGCAGCTGCCTTAAGAGCACAGCGTCTGAAGTTATTAAGCACGCCACTCCTTGCATGTGCTGCTTTTGTGCCTCCCTCCATCCCCTCACGTTTACGTGAGCTACACTTACAAATCCAAAGGCAAACGTGTATGACACTGCTTCCTATTTCCTCCACTGTCCCTGCCCCGTGCTTCCCTTCCATCTCTTCCCCTCCTTTACTCCTTTACTTCCTTTACTTCCACCATTCACCGTGGGGCAAATCCAGAAAATCTGAAAGAAAAACCGGAGCTGATCCAGCACGTAATACAGCACTTCTGTTAGCAACAGGGCAGGAATTTCACATTCCGAAGTGAACAATAGGAGAGGTTTTGCTGTTGTTTGGCCGAAGTAGGAACTGTTGCTGCAGAAAGCTCCGGACTCGCGCTGT
>NW_011186370.1:0-714 GCF_000146605.3 Meleagris gallopavo | reverse complement strand
GAAAACTAGAATGAACAAAAAACAACCGAAGAGTGGAAAGGTTCCTAAAGCCTCACAGGCAGGTGGTAAGAATGATCTGGCTTGTAGGGAAACTTGTTCCCTCAACTCACTGAAGAGAAGCTGGTTTACGTTTCAGTCACCAAAGTTCACATCCCCTCCAGAAATCTTTTCTCTTGCTTTTGAAACTGTTTCCCTACTTCCTTCCAACTCCACAAGTGTGCACGTCCCTCCCACTGTAAGGGAGGTTCATTATACCAAGGTGCAATTGTTATTTTGCTGTCCTATCTGTCATATCCTTGTGGACAGCCAGGCTCCACAACCTAAATGTGCACTGTGACGTAATATTTTGTACCTCTTTCACATGCAGTTCCTTCTAATTTCATGGACATCCATGAGCAATCGTATGCACAATTTCCCTTGGCAGTGCACCTTCAACTCCAGCTACCTGTTTTCTATCTGCCATTATAGACAGTCAATTTTTCAAGTTCTGTTTATCCACACATTTCTTCTATCACCTCTGTCACCTTGTTTCCTGAAATCCCATGTGTATTTTTGTTTGTATTTCCACTATTGCAATATTTCCTAGATATGTTTCCTATGAGATACTCAGTCCTTGAAATCACTTAGAATTCCCTCCTCTTCGTTCACTGTTCTCTTATAATGTTGTTAACACCTTAGGTATAGGAATATGCCACAGGAAGGAGTCAAGTACGA
>NW_011186369.1:0-732 GCF_000146605.3 Meleagris gallopavo | reverse complement strand
TACCCTCAAGTCTGAGGCATGAAGTGGAAAAGAAAATACACCCATTAACTGACGCAAAGGGCAGCTCTTTCTTGGAAAGAAGCACATTCATTCAGAATACAGATAATATTTTATCCTTACACAGACAATACCGCAAGTCCCTAATGAGCAGAGTCTGAAAGTCAAACATTTTCCATTCCCTCCTAACAAAATGGAGAGTAATTCCATAAAATTCCTTTAAAAAAAACTTATTTACAGAATAAGTAACAACTACTAAATCACTGTTTCCAGATTTTTTTTATTGTTGTTACTTTATCATTTTTACTTCTTAAATGTGAAATGAACCTTCTTAGAGGTGGTCCATCAGTATCCTACTTGCCTTATGAGATCTGAAGAACCACAGCAAAGATAGTGCCATTAACAGCCAGTGAGATAACAGAAACTGCACCATTCAACAGTTCCACCTACTTAGTTTATTATACATTTTTATAGTGAGAGGCAGAACCAATAGATAACCCCATTAAAATCTCATTAGCTCTGATCAATGAGCACCAAAGGTAATGTAAGAGCAAAGCTGAATTTAATGTGTTTGGGAAGGAGAAACAGAACAATTGTCTTCAGGACTCAGGTAAGAAATTAACCTAAACTTTAACTAATCTTCCACATTATGTGCAGCAAAAGAAAGATAGATGAGTGTAAACACAACACATTTGTTCATGTGATGTAGTACCAGGTTACCCACTGCTTCTGTAG
>NW_011186368.1:0-706 GCF_000146605.3 Meleagris gallopavo | reverse complement strand
CTGTGGTGGTACGATTGCTAGCACTGGACTACTGGAAACTGATGACAGTGATGGGTTTTGCATTGTTATATCTGTTTGATGTCAGCTGAACAATACCAGCAAGATGCATTGCATTTAGCCTTTGAACACGTTTCAAAAAGGAGTGGCTGGCAATTAGTTCTGTATTCTGGAAGATAATGCCCTGACTTCCATTCCCACACACTTATTTTAATACGCACAGACAAATTCTTGCCGTTTTTATGGCATAGAACAAACATCATATGTTTAAGTTTGTGCGTTTATTCTCTGTGTAGTTCACATAGCTCACTGGAAATATACATATAGTATAAGGTACTAACTCATTAAAGGAGACTACTTTCTTTCCTTTTTCTTTATTCATTTCAATAAAAGTGACACATTTTGTCCCAGCACATACATACAAAACGTTGATATTTTTATCCAGAGCCATTTTTAGCGCTGGTTGTGCAAGACTCAAAGAGCTTGAGAGATCTTAGTTTCAATGTGTGCTCTCAGGAAGTTTCGGGATTTAGATAGAAGAATTCCTGGAATCTGGATCTATTCAGTAGGAGGTGTTTTGTTTGTTCTGCTTATTACATAAAACTATGACAGCCAGAGAGTCCTGGCTTCGTGAGCACTCCAGCAGCAAACCAGGTGCAAATTGCCGTCAGGCAGCCCGCAGACGCGGGGCCCTGTGCTCTGAGTGCTT
>NW_011186367.1:0-572 GCF_000146605.3 Meleagris gallopavo | reverse complement strand
TTAAAGTACCCAAAATGTATTGCTTTACTGACCATGGGAGAATGTTTTGCCTTTACTGTTTACATTTGAATTCTCTCCTTGAAAGTAATAAAACAGAAAGATGCCATTCAGCCCAGACCATGGCAGCAGCAGATTGGTCAAGTGACTTCACAGTAGGAAAAGCCACAATGACTCAGAATAAAACCTTCTTCCATCTTCAAAGAAGTAGGAAGCTCACTCTTGAACTTCATTTGTATGGAATTCACTCTAATTTAAATGCCAAAGAATTTGTCTCAGGTAAGGAAACTGGATCAGTAAGCAAAGGGAAAGAGGAGAAATCTCTACCCCCATCTCCCCTTCCTCTCTTCCTGAATGCCAATTTCAGCCCTTCTCTCCACATGACTCCATCCACAGCTAGTTCAATAAATACACACACTTTTCCAAAGACAAATACTGAAGAGTTTTCCTTGTTTCAGTAGGAAACATCAAGTTATTCTGGAGCTGAACACATCACTTCAGCATTTTAATGACTTACACAAATAGCAGCTGAGCAACACATCACCTTTGTACTACATTTCTCAGGCAGCTTTTAA
>NW_011186366.1:0-762 GCF_000146605.3 Meleagris gallopavo | reverse complement strand
CAAAAGGTTTAGCTGACAGTTGTATCATTAAAACTCAGTCCTCCCACAAGTTCTCTAGCTGTATCCCAGACTTACCTTGTACAGTTGATTTGGTCTATTTTCTTATTCTGAATTCAGGTTTCTTTGGAGTAGGAAATGAATATGAATATTTTTTTTTCCACCCATCTGCCATCCCAGTTCAAAGTATATTATTGTCTGTCATCATTCATAATAAAATATAGCTATTACACTGTGCATGGTTTTTTGGTATTCTATCCTCTTGAAGTGTAAATCAGAAACTGTTATTAATGGGGTGCTCCTGTTACTTCTGTACTGACAAATGGAGTTTATGTTCTGTTACGGAGTGGAATGCTCATCTCCACACATATGAGGGAGCGCAGAGGTGGGTGGGAGAGCCCCAGCACCTCAACCTGTCCTAGCTACTCCCATGGCTGTCATAGGAGAGCTGTCATTTGCGTGAGTTGGCTATGATGCCTGTCACTATAAGCGTAGAGGCTCTTGGGAGCATCATTCTGATGGTCTTAGGAGGCATGAGGCTTATGGGGGCATATTGATAAGGACTTCTTTAGGATCTTGTGAAACCTTCTGTGATATGGTTGGAGAAGAGCCAAAGGTGGGGAAAGGAAGGGATCAGTTTGAGGAGGAACAAGGGTAAGGAAAGGATAAGGGGGCAAAAAAGGGGAGACTCTGTAGTTGTATCCATTTGACTGCCGGCAAATAGCAGGCTGGACTAGCCTGCCTCGAGCTGAGTGACCTGAGAAG
>NW_011186365.1:0-802 GCF_000146605.3 Meleagris gallopavo | reverse complement strand
GACATTCTGGCAGGCAGGACAGCTCCTTGTTTTCTGAGCACTGATCTGTTTTTGTCCCTGGGCCATCATGCAGTCATATGCAGGGGCAGGTACCGAGATCTCCAGAGCTGAAGATGTCAACAGCCATGAAATGACAATGGTCAATTTCTGGGAAAAAACATTATTCCAAGGCTGTGCCTGAACATGGGGAATCCGACAGACTGATGAAAACAATCAGTTCATCTCTGAATGGGAGATGTGAACTTGAGACACGCTCTGTGTTGCTTCTGTTCTTGGCAGGGGTGGGGCAGTCACTGAGCTGCTGACAGCTGCTTCCAGAGAGGAATTTAATGGAGGCTGATGTCAGGATTTGGCTGAAGAGCGGCACATTAGCTTCAAAACCATGATCCTAACACAAGAAGCTGTTTTCAAATTTCAGCATAGTATTGCCAGAGACTGCCACATGAGTGCAAGATGCATTTTGTGCCACATGTGAAGAAGGCCAATGTGCTGCAGCATCACGGAGCTCCTCTGCGGGTGCTGTGGGGATGTGGGGGCTTTGTCTGCCACCTGGGTGTCAAAGACTGGGTGACATCAGCTCTAGCCAGTTTCTCAGAGGCTGTGCAGAAGGAATACCAGTCCATGTGCCTAGAATTATCAGTACACTTCTTGCCAATATTTTAAGCTGTATTCAGATTCTCAGAAACACAGGTGAGCCCTTTCTGATGCTGTTAACACCATAGCTTCAGCCAAGGATGCAGTTCTGTGGTACTAGCACAGCAAAGCCAGCATTGCCATAGGACACATGGTGCCACAATTTGTG
>NW_011186364.1:0-640 GCF_000146605.3 Meleagris gallopavo | reverse complement strand
AAAGACTTGACACTCACGTTCTTTCTGCACAAATAAACTACTTTTAGGCATTAACAGAACTGCACCCAACATCTCAACTCTTGATCAGAATTATCAAAGCTACCTAATAACAATTTTCTAATTTCCTAATTTGGTAGTTTGTTTCCTTTTAAGTAGGGCTGCCTCACTTCAATTACCTTCAGCTAAAATCATGGATCTAAGGCACGTGTGAAAATTGGATGCAGGTGCTCAAGCTGCTTAGCATGCTCTTGAAATTGACACCTGGTGCTTTCACCTTTCCCTTTGCTCTTGTTTCTTGCTGACATCTCCTTTTCCAACAGTGAATGCTTCCTTTTAGAAATGAATTTCTTTAAACTCTTATCTATATAATATCAAGGGATCAATATAATATTGAGGGTGCCAAGGATGGAAAGGAAGTTTAATAAAGCTCTAAACATGCTCTCTTCTTTATTGGGTTAGGGTACGAAGTCTTAGCTTCAATGGGGGCACAAAGCAAAAATCTTTCTGCTTCCACTATTAACAGAAGGAAATTAGGTTTTGTCCCTGAATCAGGCACACAACAAAACAAAAATAGATGGATTTGAAGCTGTGGAATGTGAAGCAGAAAGAGCGAAAGAAATGATGGAATAAAAGATAAAAG
>NW_011186363.1:0-542 GCF_000146605.3 Meleagris gallopavo | reverse complement strand
GGTGACGTGGTCACACTCCATGCTCCACATGGAGATGTGGAGGCAAAGGGTGAAGGGTTTGGAGGAAACTGGAAGGAGGAGCTGAGAGAGAGCAGAGGGAGGGTCTTGAGGCTGCTTAGCAGCATGAGGAGCTCCATCCTCTAGGACTCTGGAGCAGGTGGTGAAAGAGTGGGGAAGCCCACAGGGGTGTAGGACATGGCATGGAGCTCGGGACCCCTCCTAGCACTTTGGGGTGGCCACTGCCAGGCAGGAACAGATGCGAGTGGTCCCTGCTGAGCATGAGAAAAAGGACACAAACACCCAGAGTGTAGCTTTGCTGAGGGATTTATTGATCATCAGAGGGTGTCATTAATCATCAGGGTCTTCATAGATCATCAGAGGGCAACAGTGGTCATCAGAGGGCAGCGCTGCTCATCAGAGGATGTCAAAGGGCATCAGTGGTGAGGAGAATCCTTGTCCCTGCAGGGTTGTCCCCAAGGACTTAAGGCAGAAGTAGAAGGACTGGCAGCAGCCAACAGGGCCAGGGCAGGATGGGGGTCCAC
>NW_011186362.1:0-586 GCF_000146605.3 Meleagris gallopavo | reverse complement strand
CAGGAACAGATGCGAGTGGTCCCTGCTGAGCATGAGAAAAAGGACACAAACACCCAGAGTGTAGCTTTGCTGAGGGATTTATTGATCATCAGAGGGTGTCATTAATCATCAGGGTCTTCATAGATCATCAGAGGGCAACAGTGGTCATCAGAGGGCAGCGCTGCTCATCAGAGGATGTCAAAGGGCATCAGTGGTGAGGAGAATCCTTGTCCCTGCAGGGTTGTCCCCAAGGACTTAAGGCAGAAGTAGAAGGACTGGCAGCAGCCAACAGGGCCAGGGCAGGATGGGGGTCCACTGGGGACAGCAGCCACAGCCCCTGTCCCACCTCCACAGTGACTCTTGGCCATCCATAGGGCTATAGAGCTTGCCCCTTCCGAATCCCCTTCTCTGCACTGCCCCATAGAGTGCAAGGGTAGGTGTGGAGGTGACAGTGCCCAGGTCCCCCTGGAACAGGCCAGGGACAGTCCCCTCCATACCATCCAGCCCCAGCCCCTGATGCCTGCTCCTCAGGGCTACGGGACACCCAGGGTCCCCCAAGAGCCCTGTGGGGCTGCAGGTGTCCCCGTGCTGCTCACCTAGACATGCA
>NW_011186361.1:0-467 GCF_000146605.3 Meleagris gallopavo | reverse complement strand
GAGAGAGTATGAGAGAGACCTTGGCATTGGGGGACCCCCGTGGCCAATCCTTTCCAGCCCCAGCCCACATCCCTCATGGATACTTCACCTGAGCTTCCACTGTGCAGCACAGGGCAGCGAGGAGCATCACGAGGCTGAGCGCAGCTGCCTTCATCTTCCTCTGTGCTCTGGGAGCTGGGTGAGGCTGCAGGAGGCAAGGGCTGCATTTATCCTCCCAGAGCCCCTCCCACAAGCCCCAAATGCCCCTGGGTTTGGCAGGCTTCTTTGGCACTGAGCCCAGCATGCAGCCATCCCCTGCCCCAGCCCTGGGGCTCAGGAGGGAGCCAGGGATCAGAGGAAGAACATTGAGTGCTGGGATTCCCATGGCATTGAGCCCAAAGCCCCCAAGTCCCAGCAGCCAGCACACCCTGACCTTTCTCGTCCCCCCAGGACCCACCCAGACGATGACGCTGTCCCCATATCAAGGC
>NW_011186360.1:0-642 GCF_000146605.3 Meleagris gallopavo | reverse complement strand
AGAATTACAGGATCAGGGAATCGTTTAGGAGGGACGAGACCCCTAAGGTCACGTCAGGAGATGTGCCATGTATTTTCTGCTCTCTTTAAATAGCCAACATCACAAGTCCCCACGTTACATCCAGAAATCTGTATCGCATGTGTGACACAGCACAGTGCTGCCTCTGTCCATGAGGACAGTTGGTCATTAGGACACACAGGCAGAGAATCCAAGGCTGGGGTCAAAATTGGCGTTAGGTTCTGAAGTCACCAGGCTGTGTGCCTGAGCTTCAGCAGAACAAAGGTGTCCCATGGGTTTTGTTCCTGTCATGATACAGCCTCCTGTCGTGGCTGAAAGTGAAGCTTGTTTTCTCCAGACGAAAGGAAAGAAATAATGGAGCACTGATCAATGGCTCAGAACTGCAAACAAGTCAAGGATTCTTCAAGGAAAGGTGATATGCCAAGTTGAAGCGCTCCATCTGACAGAACAGCCAGCTGGTCCCAGCTTCACGGGGCATTTCCCATAAATAAGAGAGCTGTTGTGGGTTATCTCTGAAAGGAGCAGTTCAGTGTTTGCTTTGGGAACTGCCCAGAGAGCAGCCAGCTGGAAGAGCTTCCTGTGGGCTGATTCTGCTCTGCTCAGTATTTGTCAGACCTTATCAGT
>NW_011186359.1:0-483 GCF_000146605.3 Meleagris gallopavo | reverse complement strand
CAAACAAGTCAAGGATTCTTCAAGGAAAGGTGATATGCCAAGTTGAAGCGCTCCATCTGACAGAACAGCCAGCTGGTCCCAGCTTCACGGGGCATTTCCCATAAATAAGAGAGCTGTTGTGGGTTATCTCTGAAAGGAGCAGTTCAGTGTTTGCTTTGGGAACTGCCCAGAGAGCAGCCAGCTGGAAGAGCTTCCTGTGGGCTGATTCTGCTCTGCTCAGTATTTGTCAGACCTTATCAGTGCTGCCTTATTCACTGTATTTAAATGCAACGCGGCATTATTCCTACTCTGGAGTGCTTTTGGAAAGAACCCATGAATTGTCCGTGCTGCCATCACTGAGGAATATTGGCTGAGGTGAGGAACAGGCTGTTTTTGTGATAAACACAAAGCAGGTGGGTGACACTTGATAGCAGTTTCACGTTAAAGCTTCTCCTCAGGAAAACCCCTTGGCTGGTTTGATGACATCTAAAAGAAATACTCAGG
>NW_011186358.1:0-484 GCF_000146605.3 Meleagris gallopavo | reverse complement strand
GATATGCCAAGTTGAAGCGCTCCATCTGACAGAACAGCCAGCTGGTCCCAGCTTCACGGGGCATTTCCCATAAATAAGAGAGCTGTTGTGGGTTATCTCTGAAAGGAGCAGTTCAGTGTTTGCTTTGGGAACTGCCCAGAGAGCAGCCAGCTGGAAGAGCTTCCTGTGGGCTGATTCTGCTCTGCTCAGTATTTGTCAGACCTTATCAGTGCTGCCTTATTCACTGTATTTAAATGCAACGCGGCATTATTCCTACTCTGGAGTGCTTTTGGAAAGAACCCATGAACTGTCCGTGCTGCCATCACTGAGGAATATTGGCTGAGGTGAGGAACAGGCTGTTTTTGTGATAAACACAAAGCAGGTGGGTGACACTTGATAGCAGTTTCACGTTAAAGCTTCTCCTCAGGAAAACCCCTTGGCTGGTTTGATGACATCTAAAAAGAAATACTCAGGCTTTTGTAACAGCAGAGCGCTGAACAAGTAA
>NW_011186357.1:0-1092 GCF_000146605.3 Meleagris gallopavo | reverse complement strand
CCAATGCCCTGTGACTAATGCCCAGCGTCCACCGCTGCTCTGCCCTGCTGCGTATCTGATGTCCCTCATCCTCCAGGTGTCTCCAGCTCTCCTAAATCAATGACCATGCTTCAGGGCATGTTTGCAGCAGGCCATCTGGACACATGCTCTTCCCACTGCTCTCCAGATTTCCCCAGCCCTTGCTCCTTGTTCACTCAGATATCTCCCAACTATCTGGCTGATCTGTGAGCTTCACGAAGATTACTGGAACGTGCTCCACCTCTCCAAAGTCTGATGGACTCTTTTCTCAACTCCTTAACTGTGATTCTATCTAACCCTTCCTGTCTCTGTCTAACTCATTTCTTGTGCAACTGCTCCCTGGGAAAGACAAAACTCATTAGATGAAGCTTGGACATGGCATAAATTGATCGCTGTGTTTTACTGTTCATTCAATTGCACCACATTTCCTTCAGTTTCATGGGAAAGAAAAAGAAAAAAAAAAAGGGAAAAAGAAATCTTTCCTTGCCCACGTGCAGCTGGTTCCCTGAGGAAAGCCAGGGGCAGCTGGTGCAAAGGAGGTTTAACACGGAGTGGGGGACTGAAGAGGAGAAGAGTGATGTGAGGAAAAGTGATGCCAGTCCCATGGGGCCAATGGGAGTAGAAATGGGGTGGGGAAGCTGAGGAGGACATTTGTCCACACAGTGACAGAGCAAAGCTCATTAGGAGACAACCTGGGTCAGTATCAGTTGCTAAGGACTGCTTTAAATTCCTGTTTTTTCGTAGAGGAAATGGACCTGGGGGTATTGATTGATGCTCGGCTGAACATGAGCCGACAGTGTGCCCAGGTGGCCAAGAAGGCCAATGGCATCCTGGCTTGCATCAGAAACAGTGTTGCCAGCTGGAGCAGAGAGGTGGTTGTTCCCCTGTACTCAGCACTGGTGAGGCCGCACCTCGAGTACTGTGTCCAGTTTTGGGCCCCTCACTGCAAGAAAGACATTGAGGCCCTGGAACGTGTTCAAAGGAGGGCAAAAAAGCTGGTGAGGGGTCTGGAACACAGGCCATATGAGGAGAGGCTGAAGGAGCTGGGATTGTTCAGCCTGGAGAAAGGAGGCT
>NW_011186356.1:0-496 GCF_000146605.3 Meleagris gallopavo | reverse complement strand
GTGACAGAGCAAAGCTCATTAGGAGACAACCTGGGTCAGTATCAGTTGCTAAGGACTGCTTTAAATTCCTGTTTTTCGTAGAGGAAATGGACCTGGGGGTATTGATTGATGCTCGGCTGAACATGAGCCGACAGTGTGCCCAGGTGGCCAAGAAGGCCAATGGCATCCTGGCTTGCATCAGAAACAGTGTTGCCAGCTGGAGCAGAGAGGTGGTTGTTCCCCTGTACTCAGCACTGGTGAGGCCGCACCTCGAGTACTGTGTCCAGTTTTGGGCCCCTCACTGCAAGAAAGACATTGAGGCCCTGGAACGTGTTCAAAGGAGGGCAACAAAGCTGGTGAGGGGTCTGGAACACAGGCCATATGAGGAGAGGCTGAAGGAGCTGGGATTGTTCAGCCTGGAGAAGGAGGCTCAGGAGAGACCTCATTGCTCTCTATAACTTCCTGAAGGGAGGTTGTAGTGAGCTGGGGTCGGCCTCTTCTCTCGTGTCATTAGTGA
>NW_011186355.1:0-587 GCF_000146605.3 Meleagris gallopavo | reverse complement strand
CCTGTACTCAGCACTGGTGAGGCCGCACCTCGAGTACTGTGTCCAGTTTTGGGCCCCTCACTGCAAGAAAGACATTGAGGCCCTGGAACGTGTTCAAAGGAGGGCAACAAAGCTGGTGAGGGGTCTGGAACACAGGCCATATGAGGAGAGGCTGAAGGAGCTGGGATTGTTCAGCCTGGAGAAGGAGGCTCAGGAGAGACCTCATTGCTCTCTATAACTTCCTGAAGGGAGGTTGTAGTGAGCTGGGGGTCGGCCTCTTCTCTCGTGTCATTAGTGATAGGACCAGAGGGAATGGTTTCAAGCTACGGCAGGGGAGATTCAAGCTGGACATTAGAAAGTATTCCTTTTCAGAAAGCGTGGTCAGGCACTGGAATGGACTGCCCAGGGAGGTGGTGGAGTCGCCGACCCTGGGGGTGTTCAAGGAAAGACTGGATGTTGTGTTGAGGGACATGGTTTAGTGGGAGCTATTGGTAATAGGTGAACGGTTGGACTGGATGATCTTTTAGGTCTTTTCCAACCTTGGTGATTCTAGGATTCTATGATTCTATGATTTAAACCCAACTATAAATAAATAAATAACTAGAATT
>NW_011186354.1:0-964 GCF_000146605.3 Meleagris gallopavo | reverse complement strand
GTGTTCAAAGGAGGGCAACAAAAGCTGGTGAGGGGTCTGGAACACAGGCCATATGAGGAGAGGCTGAAGGAGCTGGGATTGTTCAGCCTGGAGAAAGGAGGCTCAGGAGAGACCTTATTGCTCTCTATAACTTCCTGAAGGGAGGTTGTAGTGAGCTGGGGGTCGGCCTCTTCTCTCGTGTCATTAGTGATAGGACCAGAGGGAATGGTTTCAAGCTACGGCAGGGGAGATTCAAGCTGGACATTAGAAAGTATTCCTTTTCAGAAAGGGTGGTCAGGCACTGGAATGGACTGCCCAGGGAGGTGGTGGAGTCGCCGACCCTGGGGGTGTTCAAGGAAAGACTGGATGTTGTGTTGAGGGACATGGTTTAGTGGGAGCTATTGGTAATAGGTGAATGGTTGGACTGGATGATCTTTTAGGTCTTTTCCAACCTTGGTGATTGTAGGATTCTATGATTCTATGATTTAAACCCAACTATAAATAAATAAATAACTAGAATTCTTAAATGCCCATCATTCTCTTTCTCTTTAAGGTCACTCCAGATACCTCTCCAGTTTGCTGTTCATGTTCTGAACACCTGAAGATGACAGGAAGGCACAAGGCACAGGAGGGCTCTTCAGGTTGCAATGGGCCCCAGGGGGCATTTGCTGCTGAGTCCAACAACCTCCAGAGCACAGAGAAGATTGCATGAAGTGCTCCAGAAGACCAAGTCAGAAGGAACAGTGAAGTTTCTTGGAGTATTAATGGGCCCCACTGAGGGCCGTTCACAAGCAAGCTTCCCCAGGGACTTGTTAGAGCAGATAATTGGAAGCCATGATTACAGGCAGACCAAGGCCCTGGGATGGTGGCTGTGATGCGGAGAAAAGCCTCCTTTGTCTTGTGAAGCAGGAAGGCCAAGGCCTGATGCCCAGAGCCTTGGCAGGGAGATCGTGTCCCTCCTGCTGGCTCAGGGCCCTTCCTGGGG
>NW_011186353.1:0-826 GCF_000146605.3 Meleagris gallopavo | reverse complement strand
TTGAGTTTAAAATGATCGCTTTTTAACAGAAAATAAGGACGTTTCAGAAGTTTCTTGTTAGCTCTTCAAGGCTCTTTTTAAAAAAGATGGTACAATAGTCGTCATAAATTTGATAGTTATCTACTTTGTGCTAATCTCTAAAAAGGATGTTACATCTAAAGCCTTAAAAATGCCACCCTGAGGCTAAGCACTAGTATGAAAATTTTTATCTTTAGAAGAATTTAGAAAAATTGAATCCCATAGCTTATGGATATAGACTAAGAGAGATTTATAGTAAAAAATTTAGATAACCAAGTATATGTGACAGTCAGATTAATCTACAATAATCATGCAACAATAGAGAAAGATAAAAAAAAATTTCGTTTCTTTGCTGCTAGGACAGATTTAATAGAAGGACCAGACAGGAAGAGATTGTTGCTTTCTTCTACTAATAGTTAAATCCATGCTGGAGCATCTCATCTCTGGATTATTATCATTATCTCTGTTATTATCAAGATAAAATATATATATGTAAATAATATATACATATGTATATGTAAATAGTGAGTGATTAGTAAATCTCACTCATTGGACTCAAGAAAGAAGCAATTCAGGCAGCCAATATACAACCAGTTATCTTTTGCTTTTTCTCATGAGGGTGGTTATGACTGTTGACACTTGCAAATTTCGTACAGAAATGTTAATTATTGGGGGAAAAAAACATTGATATGTAGTTAAAAGATAGCTTTACTTTGTGATTAGGCTGTCCTGTGTGAAATGCATAAAATGATTTCAGTAGACATTAGCAAAAAATTTAATATAACGTGGTGATGACCTTATTTTTCAT
>NW_011186352.1:0-535 GCF_000146605.3 Meleagris gallopavo | reverse complement strand
CAGTATAGCCTGCCCTCTGCATGCACTTGGAGGTGCTCAGATCACAGCTGAAGTTTGGACTTTCTTAGTCCTTTGCAGAGGGTTTGTTTAACATTATCAACACATTAATTAACTATTGATTGTACAACATCTGAGCAGGAAAGTAGGTTCCAAACTAAAAAAAAAAGGCCTTTGGGCTGCATTCACTGAAGAGATTTCCACAGACTTCAGTGGAACTTGGAGATCTCCATTTCCAGTAGAAAAAATTAAAATCATACCACCTGCTTAGATTAGGGCTTTACAAATAAATGAGATAGATTGCAGTGGAGCAGCCTTGAATAACAAAGACCAGGTCTTTGATGTCCATATGTCTGGGAGGGCTGTTTGTTCTGGCAATGAGCACACAGTCTCCTAGGCACGGTTCTGGTCCCTCAGATGTCTAAATATTTGTTTTTCTGGGCAGAATCTGTTCCTTTACACACAAATGCAGTTGTCCTCGACAGCTCAGTTTTTCTTCGACTCCTCAGCTGGAAGCCTCTCCCACATTCTGCTTCTG
>NW_011186351.1:0-587 GCF_000146605.3 Meleagris gallopavo | reverse complement strand
CATGACAGTTAGAAGTCCCACAGGGCTCTGGCCGTCTCCTTATCTTTGCTTACTGCTGGCAAGATGAGGCCAGTAACCTCTACACTCAGCTCTACTGAATTGTGCCACCACTTCAACACCAAGAAGAGCTTATGCCCTAATTTAGATTTCATGCCAAATTCTTCTGATGAAATGGCAACAATATAATGATTGTCTGGTCAGTTCATTTAATAATGGAATCCAATTGTATGCCAAGAACTTCCCTTAAGAGCTATTTTTCTTCACAGCATATAGAACTATGGGAAATGTGGTGGCCTGCCATCCTCTGAGCAACACAAAGTATTTTATCCCAATTGTAAAGCTGCCAAAAACACATGGAAATCTGTTTGAACATTAACAAGATTGATAGGATGTTGTGTTCTAATTGCACTGACTGATTATGGTTTAGTCTTTTTTTTTTAAAGCAAAATATTTCCCATTAAATAATGTAATAATGCTAAAAATGCTAAAAACAGTATTAAAAATAAAATAAAAAGGGGCAGAGGTTCTTAGAAAGATTCCAAGGGGCTTCCCACTTCAAATCACTCTCTTAAACGGAGATTCTTTTG
>NW_011186350.1:0-513 GCF_000146605.3 Meleagris gallopavo | reverse complement strand
TATTGCTTTGCTTCTTCCACTCAGGATCTTGAACTCCACCATCTCATGATCACTACAACCCAAACTGCCCCCAACCTTTACTTCCTTAACAAGTCCATCCCTGTTGGTGAGAATAAGGTCCAGTAACACCCCTCTCCGCGTCGGTTCCTCCACCACCTGCATCAGAAAGTTGTCTTCAACGCACTGCAAGAACCGTCTGGACCGTGCGTGCCTGGCCATGTTGGTCGTCCAGCAAATATCTGGATAATTGAAGTCCCCCATAAGCACCAGTGCCTGGGAACGTGACGCTACATCCAGTTGCTTTTGGAAGGCCTCATCAGCCTCCTCATCCTGATCAGGGGGCCCGTAGTACACACCCACAACAGTGTCACCCTTACCAGCCTGCCCCTTGATTCTCACCCATAAGCTCTCCACTGCTACATCACTCTCCCCCAAGTGAAGTTCAATACATTCTAGCTGCTCTCTCACATAAAGAGCAACTCCACCACCCCGCCTAGCCAGCCGATCTTTCCT
>NW_011186349.1:0-631 GCF_000146605.3 Meleagris gallopavo | reverse complement strand
ATTGACACTTCTAAAAGTGCTTCTATACAGAGAAAACAAATCAAAGCAACTCGTCGCAGAAGCTTCCAATTTCTCTAATTAGCCTTGCATCAAGAACAGTATTTTATTTTCATTTCAGAGGACTTTTCTCATGCATTCTCCCTAATACCACTCTGCACAAATAAGCGAAGTCTTTACATTTCCTGTTTTGTGGTAAAGATATAAGCAGGACAGTGAACTTTTGCATTTCCATAGGACTTGCTCACAAGACTGCTGCAGACCATTTCTGTGTTGTTTTTGTTGTTGTATTTTTGTTTGTTTTTCTTCTTCTCACTCCCCATGTTGGCTTGAAAATTTTGGCACAGAAATTGCTATCTTGGAATTAATGGTTTCATTTGTCCCTTTCTCATGCATCAATGTGTAGATTTGGTCTCTATTATGTTTGCTTTTATGTTAATGCTTAAAACATGATAATATTTTAAACGGATATCAGTGATTAAGACAAGTGTTTCCTCTGATGGAGAGAGATGCAATAAATGGAGACCTATTTCCTGAAGGCACCAAAGTACATGTTTTCTGACACATCAAGGAAGCAGTGTACAGAAAGTTTTTGGACTAATCAAAATTTTCTAGGAAATAATTTCTCCCTGTG
>NW_011186348.1:0-563 GCF_000146605.3 Meleagris gallopavo | reverse complement strand
GTCTGTTTTTCAAGTCCACATCAAATTATTATTTCTGTTTTAACAGCAGCATATTTGTTCTAACAAATACAACCAGTGACAAAAGGAGCAAAATATCTCTCACATGAGAGGGAATGCTTCCAGAGAACAGACTCATACTAATATGATCAGAATAACATCTAGGAAAAATTAATCTCAGTGGTAAAGCTCAGTAAATGAAGACTTCCACTGATATTCGACAGAGAAACAAAACCACCAAAGCCTTTCCTGTTCACTTCTATTCTCACCGAAGCTGATGGCTATGTACAGTTCCATTCTCTCCCCCACCACAACACTCCCTGACTTCCCTAATCTGACTTCTTTCTCCTCTAGGTCTAAGATGCTTTCAAGTCCTGCAGCAACGTCCCTGAGAGTAACAGATTTGCTAGCTCCTTCCCATTAATAACTTCTTCTAGCTCTTTCTTTTTTCCATCCTGTTCTTTTTATTTCACCTTTCATTGCAGCTACCTTTCAGGAATGTACATTCCTTCATAGCCTTCCTCTGTTGCATGATTTTTTCCTCAACAAAAAGGTACAACAGTGAG
>NW_011186347.1:0-341 GCF_000146605.3 Meleagris gallopavo | reverse complement strand
ACATAATAATCTGGGGACTTCAATTTTTTTTTTTTTTAAATTAATGCTTTCCAAAAAGTCAGTGGATAAAGAGATGTGCCAGTATATTATTTTGCTTCAAAGGAATAGATGATAGTTTCACATTTGGTGAATAATCATCTTTTTTGTTCAGCATGTACCACTCTGAGCTTAGAGAAGCAATAATTTCAAGGCAGACAGGGTTTACTGTACTTTATTCCAGACTGCCATGAGCTACTCTCAACTGTGAAACATCATAAAAGTCATTTCATCTAATTTCGTCACAGTCATTGCAGCCCCAGAATGAATTCTGAGCAATTCACACTAATTTTGTTTTGAGTTTG
>NW_011186346.1:0-548 GCF_000146605.3 Meleagris gallopavo | reverse complement strand
AACAGTTTAATGCTAGAAACTTCTCGATGTTTTCACTGAGTCTTAAGAATGCACAAATTGTTTTCCTCCAAAAACCACACAGATAGGAACTTGGTCAACTTTCTGAACTACAGCTATGTTATCTTGGTTTTCATACAGACAAGATGGACACTCAAAAGGGTGATTATACATGAGAGCAAATGGCGGAGATTTTGGTTTTAAGACAATAGTTGTTCCAGGATATCTTGCAAGTTTTCATAGCTAGATAAAGAAATTTGAGTTGAAATTACATATTGACCATAAATTTCATATAAGCTTTTACATTTCCTTTTTTATCTTATTTGTTTTGTCTACTACCGAATTCAAACATGGTCCCAGCTCTACACACTGCTTTGACTTTCTAGTGGAAAGAAGGACCAGATGGAGCCTAGTTAAGAAAGTCTGTGAAGAAGAAATAACTTCTTCATTTTGATGGGAGTGGGAGGAAGTTAACACTTTTTACTAATCTGTAAGGTGAAGAAGTTGTCCACAAGGAAGAAAATTAATTTGGCTTTTATTAATATGTTGCT
>NW_011186345.1:0-508 GCF_000146605.3 Meleagris gallopavo | reverse complement strand
TTCCCTGGTTGTTAAATATTTGAAAAAGACTGTTTAAAAATTCAATGAAAATTCAAACAGAAGAGAGATCTGAGACAGGTTAAGTTAATGGACAAGTTACCAAACTGTGTTAAATAATAAATGAATCCTAAGCAGCCATTTTTCATAGAATGTTATGGTTGGAAGAGATTTCTAAAGATATCATCCACTCTCCCTGCTATGAGCAGGGGCACCTCTCACTAGGTCAGGTTGCTCAAAGCTCCATCCAACCTGCTTTTGAACACTCCCAATACTGAAGCATCTACAACTTCCCCAGACAACCTCTTCCACTGCCTGACCACCTTCATTGTAAAAATGTATTTCTTATATCCGATCTAAATCTACCTCCTTTCAGTTTTAAAACCATTGCGCCTCATTGTGTTGCTACAGGCCCTGGTAATCTTCTCCATCTTTCTTTGCAAGCCCTGTATACATATATAAGAATCAAATAGCCATTGCTAAAATTGAGTTAATAGGCAAAGACTTAAGA
>NW_011186344.1:0-710 GCF_000146605.3 Meleagris gallopavo | reverse complement strand
CACCCCCAAGGCCAGAATGGTCCCTGCCACTGCACCTATTAGCCTGTTAGTGGCCATGCTCACTGTGTGGAGGGAAAAGGGAAGATTTTTTAAGAAAATGATAACATCATATATGTCTGAAATGAAAACATGAAATAATTCCTCAAAGGAATATTTACTTTATAAAATTTTGTCTGGTAAACAATTCAAAGCTACAGTATTTGGTAAATAAGAGTTTAAAAAAATTCAGATATAAGTTTTGTCTTATTTGAATGCCTGCAAATATTTCAGTGAGAAGTTTTCCCATAAATGTAAGACTACTCCTTTTAGCTTGTGATTGTACTCTTGTTTACTTAAACAGGGAACATCTTCAACTTACTGCTTTATTAAGTTTAAAACAGCCAAAACATAAATGAATCACCAACAAGAAAACTTCCCTTTGGTCATCAGAAACATACTGCATTCATAGTATATAACTAAGCAAATGAAAACTGTTCATTTGGAAACAGTTCTTTTGTGTGGGGAAAAAAACACCAAAAAATGATTTAAATTCATTCCTTTACTAGTTTGCAGTATTTTCCTTTGTAACTGTAGTTATCACTCTACGTTATATAAATAGAAAGACATATGACGCCTTTTAAAAGGTAAAACTGATCCTGGAATTGTGCTTCTGCACAATATTCTGCACTTCAGTATGTTTACAGAGCCTAACATGCTGAGGCCTTATTTTT
>NW_011186343.1:0-528 GCF_000146605.3 Meleagris gallopavo | reverse complement strand
AAAGATCTCACTTATGTTTCAAGAAAGTAAACTTAGATTCCTAATAACCAGGAACAGAGGGCTATATTCATTTCTTTACAACTGTCTGTTACTGGATAAGAGACCAGTAAAGAGATAAATAAACAGAAATGAATCCTCCTTTCATGTCATTCTCCGAGATTCTGTGCTATAAAAACATCCCATTTATAGTATTTCATTACTTCCCCCTCACCAATTTTCAGCTTCTCAATGATTAATCCCTTCCCCCCTTCTCCGTGGTCTATCACCACAGCCACATCAGGAAGAGTCAGAAGACATATGTATAGGGAGGGAGCCGGGCCCTTCTGCCTATGGCACCCCTTCCCTACTCTCGAGTTCTTCTGATTCCACCACAGCACTGCATGCAGCTGAATCTGCACGGTTGCAAATTACCATATGTGACAGCATCTCTGATTTGATAAGGCACTCGTGAGCTCATGAAACTCTTCTGGTTCTGCATGTACTCCAAGATGTAGACGATGAATAACTAAGTCCACAGATTCTCAAGCC
>NW_011186342.1:0-477 GCF_000146605.3 Meleagris gallopavo | reverse complement strand
CAGCTCCCCGGTGACTGATTACATTTTCAAATATTTGTTCTCTTCCCTGTGGCAGGATGTCTGTGACATGGAGCCCAGCAGCCTTGCTGCCAGCACTGCTCCCACACAGCAGCCAGGCACGAATCCCACTCCTCTTCCCCCTATGGAGTTTCCTTGGTGTAAACTTTCGGCGCATCACTTCTGCTTACGAGGGTGGATGGTGATAGGACAAGGGGGAATGGTTTAAACTGCGACAGGGGAGGTTTAGGTTGGATATTAGGAGGAAGTTTTCCCCAGATGGTGGTGAGGCATTGGAACAGGTTGCCCAAGGAGGCTGTGGATGCCCCATCCCTGCAGGCATTCAAGGCCAGGCTGGATGTGGCTCTGGGCAGCCTGGGCTGCTGGTGGTGACCTGCACACAGCAGGGGGTTGAAATGAGATGAGCATTGTGGTCCTTTCAACCCAGGCCATTCTATGATTCTATGATTCACCTTTCAC
>NW_011186341.1:0-559 GCF_000146605.3 Meleagris gallopavo | reverse complement strand
CTCAACTGTCATTCTGGATTAATTAAACTGTAATATGAAGAGAATTTATTTTATGAATATCCACATAGTCAGTTTCCTTGGAACAAAAAAAAATATAAAATGGGAATGTAAGATTTTTTTCTCTCAAATATTCTCCTCTAATCCTGTTTAGTTGTATTAGAATCCCATTAATTCCTACAGAGGTGCAGAAGTCTGCAACTGTGCAGGCATTTGCCACAAAAATAATGTTCAAATCGTATTTTGACATGTTAAAAACAGATTCTATACATCCTTAGAAGTTTGAGTAAAATTAAATCTTGCTGATTTTTGTACTATTTCTGACACTTTTAAGCAGGTTTTTGGAACTCCAAATGTTGTTTTCATAAGGAATGTAGAACAGTGTCCCTAAAATTGTTAAAAATAATTATTTTTTCAGAAATCCTTTATCAAATCCCATGTAAGGCTGTTCTTTAATGAACATTACAATAATGTGTACAAGAATTCTAACAGGGGTAGGTGTTGATTACACTGTTCTTATAGTAGCTGTATTAAAAACTAAATACTCTCTCTGTAGAGAGAA
>NW_011186340.1:0-566 GCF_000146605.3 Meleagris gallopavo | reverse complement strand
TGTGTTACTCTGAGCAAGCCACACGCTTTATTCAACATATTTAAACTGTCTTTTAGCACTGAGTCAGAGCTATATAAAGATGTTGCAGTTTTGCCAAATGAGCAAGATCTAGTGAGAGAAGAAGCACAGAAAATGAGTAGCCTTTTACCAACGATGTGGCTTGGAACACAGAATGGATGGTAAAGAAAATATTACTCTAACTTTTATTTGGAAAGTTATTTTAAACTTGCATCTTGGGCCTATACAGGCTAATAACTGTCTTGTGTCAAAACTAAGTGCAAGGAATTCTTGAGAGCCTAAACCTTATGCACTTCATTTAAGCATTACAGAATTCCAAGTAAGCATTGTAAGCGACATTGCAAGCTCTTATTGACAGATAAATACTTTCCTGCAGCTGAATGTTTAGTAGTGGGGGTAATTATAGTTGATATTTTTAGGATACAATATTCAGTATTATGCTAGAAAATATCTTTTATCTTTTTACTACAGACATATGTACAAAGGGCTTTGTAATGTTTTTAGATATCTGGCAAATTGTTCTGTCTGCTCATATAGTTCTTTCAGTC
>NW_011186339.1:0-601 GCF_000146605.3 Meleagris gallopavo | reverse complement strand
AGAAGACTTTTAAAGGTGGGGTGAGTGGTTGTGCGCAAGGTGAGGAACCTTCATGCAGCGCAATGCCTCTCTATATGCACTACTTTCCAGTCATAGCTTACTGTGTCTTCTTTGATATTTGTAGCTATGTCAGTGTGTTGCCAGGGAAATAAGGCCTGTGATGTGATAAATTTTGTGTTAGAACTTCAGTCCCAAGATAAATGAGATCAGAGATCAGAGAGGAAAACATTTTTTAAATGCCAGCGGTGGTGCTAATGAGCAGTGGTAGGAGGGGAGCAAACTGTGTGAGGCAGGAGGCCTTGCAGAGCCTCTGAGAGTCCACAAACCTTTTTCCCCTTTTGTTTCTTCAGCTGGAAGAAAGATTTTAATGATTGTCCATAAAAGAGCACTTATTTGGAAGAGCTGTGCAAGCTGCATTAGTGATGAGAAAAGAGGGGAAAGGTAGATGTCATTGCTCTTCATCTGGGCACGGCTTCCCTGCCTGCCTGCAGGCCCTCAGCTTTGCTCGGAATGGGAGGTGGCCACTGTTGTCTCATCCATCTGGTGTGCACAAAGCACTTGTGTGCTGCTGTAAGCTGATGATTGCAAAATGCCATACCAT
>NW_011186338.1:0-716 GCF_000146605.3 Meleagris gallopavo | reverse complement strand
TAAATACTTAATGCACATCCTCCTGAAAAGCTGGTAGGGAAAATCACTCAGCAAGCTTTCACTTTATTATGTGTAATGGCATAAATTGCTTCAACAAAATCTCACTGGTTAAACGGCATGAGAAATACAGATGTTCTCGTCCTGATTAAATGCTCACTTACAGGCAGCCTCTTCCCATTCAGGAAAACTTTGACATCCTTTGTGGATCCAGCAATATCATACGCTCTTCGGGACATCAGAGCCACAATGTCCTTGTCGAGAGTCGTCATTTTGAATTTCGACAGATCAGGTTGGAAGGTGACACAGGTGTAATCTTCTCCATCAAAATGCTTCAGCTTCATTTCACCGGCCTTCCCCATGTTGTCTGTCCAGGTCTGAGAAGATGAGTTTTTGTGAGTTGTGAGTGCAACAAACCAGCATAGTTCCTAACAGCACCAAGCTGACTTCGGAGTTTTAAATACTTTAAGGAAAAAAGCAGTGGTTACAAACTAGATTCTGATTATGTCTGCTCATCTCAGTATTTGTCTGAATCACAGTTGTTGGTACAGTAGCTGTTGACCAGGTTTATTCTAGTTGCACCAATGACACCTAGATTTATATAGGAAAAACTCAAGTCTAATTTGCAAATCTCAGGTACAACCTCAGGGAAATGAGAAGCGTTCATACCTGCTTGAACAACTTTTTGTATTCACGACACGCAGTCTCCACAGTAAATT
>NW_011186337.1:0-623 GCF_000146605.3 Meleagris gallopavo | reverse complement strand
CTTTCTATGTAGGTGAATTAATTTTTTCCATCTGTAAACTTAGGTGGAGAACTGCAGTTTTCGTTCATCTTTGTGGAAACAATGTAATGGTCCACACTAATCTCAAAACAGCAACTTTGTGCTGTGACTGCCTGTGTAGACCTGCTAGGGCCTAAAACTACCCATTTTATGGCATGAAAAAGAATAAAAAGCCAAAAATGAAACCCGCAGCTGAAGAAAGGCTCTTGGAAAAAATTAATTCACCTACATAGAAAGAATCAATGTGTCACAGATGCCATTGGCAAGATTGGCCCGAGAGTTGTGCGGGTGCATCTGGCTCAGCTGCAGCTTTTCATCTGCCCTTCTCAGGTCCTCCTGCAGCTGCACAGATTGCCCACAATGGCACGGGGTCCACAGACCCTCCCCGGCCAGCTGCAGCAGTCGCTCCTGCCAGCACTCCCTTTCCCCCCTGACTATTCCCATTTTGTAGGCTGGAGGCCTGTATGGCAGAGGAGGAGAGAGCTGCAGGCAGAAGGAAAACAGGGTGCTGGGATTCTTCCATCCCGCCGCCAGATGTCTTCTCTGGCATTTTGGGGGTGGGCAGGGGACTGTGGAGCAGCCTCGAGGCTCTGGACAGGAGGGAA
>NW_011186336.1:0-447 GCF_000146605.3 Meleagris gallopavo | reverse complement strand
TATACCTCACCTAGCGCAGCTGCTAAGACCACCGTCTAGACTCACAAAAAGGGGCTGCTTTGAGATTGGGGGAAAACAGAACAGGATGCTTTTCAACAAGCGAAACTGGCAGTTAAACAAGCGCAGGCATTGGGTCTATTTGATCCTACCCTCCCGGCCGAGTTAGATGTTCACATCACTCAAGATGGCTTTGGTTGGGGCCTGTGGCAACGCCAGAGTTCTGTTTGGACCCCCATTGGTTCCTGGTCTCAGGTTTGGCACGGAGCAGAAGAGAGATAGAGTATGATTGAAAAAGCAGTTATTGGCTGCCTATTCAGCACTGCAGGCAGTAGAGCCAATAACTCAAAACGGCTGAAGTTATAGTCAAGACCACTCTGCCGATTCAGGGTGGGTGAAAGATCTGACCACCTTCCGAAGACAGGGGTGGCCCAAGCACAAACAGTGGCA
>NW_011186335.1:0-432 GCF_000146605.3 Meleagris gallopavo | reverse complement strand
TGTGAAAAATTCCAAAGTATGTGATTTTGCTTAAAGCAAGGAAGAAATTATTTAAAAACAGTTTAGCTCTGACTGTATTTTGGAGACATTCCAGAGTAGGTCTTGTGTATTTTTATTTATAGACACAAACTAGGAAATAACCCACAGTGATGCAACATGTAGCCTGTAAAACATGGATGGATAAAATGTCTTCAGGTAGCTAAGAAGCTGGCAAGAGGATCTTTGGGTTACTGTATTATATTTCTTATACATAAGCACTGGGGGGGGGTTATCACATAAAGTTTAGGAAATCCTACAAAACTGGAATCACTGGCTAGTGTATCACTAGGAGATGCAGCAAAGAACAGGTGTTCAAAGCAGGCTGTCACTTGCTCTGTGTTCCTGTGAAGTAGTCACAAATTATTAAATGGGTCTAAAGCTGCATTTGCTGAA
>NW_011186334.1:0-623 GCF_000146605.3 Meleagris gallopavo | reverse complement strand
TGTCTCATAGGTGAATAAAGAAAATATTTGTAAGATTAAACATCACTGTTTCTTATAGAGAGATACAGATTGAAATAGAATCTCATTTTTGAGAAGGTCCTGGGTTTCACTGTAAGTGGAAAGAGTCTTGGATGACATTTGCTTTTCAACCAATTAATGAGTTGCACAAAGGGACAATGGAGAACTGTGATGTGATTTCTCTGACTTAGTGGAACTTCATTAATTTTTCTTTTATATCATACTATGTTTAGAAACTAACGATGAGTTTCTTGTACTAGGAAAGTGCAGGGCTCTCTTCTCCTTGTCAAGAGTTTTCTAAATTAAATTGGCATGGTACTGCAGGCCAGAATTTCTTGTGGCTTGAGGTAATGAGATTGAAGGCACTCTGCTTGCATGGAGCATGGGAAAAACAGTTTCTCACAGGCTGTGGGATCAGCCTTTTTTCCCAGATATGGTTTGGTGTACTTATGCAAAACATTGGATTGGTCCTTACAGTTTCATAAGGTTCATAGTTTATCTTTCATTTCCTGCTTATTTTTAAACTTGTGGTTGTCAAAGGCATCTCTTGTATAAATTACTTTTGTAGATGTATTCACGCTGAGTGATTGAACTCTGGATTTTGA
>NW_011186333.1:0-793 GCF_000146605.3 Meleagris gallopavo | reverse complement strand
CTTTTATACCAGGACATCATGTAATAAACACACTTTGCAAAGCCCTTCCATATACAATGGAGTAATCCATAGAGATGTTTCACTTAGATGAAAAGATCTGTTTTAAATATTAAGTTCTTTTTTATTATTATTATTATCTTTTCTACACTTTTGCTTCACCATTGCATGCATGCATGTACATGTTCTGGACTCCTGTTTCAATAAAGCCAAGGCACATACTAGGCTACGTAGTGAGAGTATAATGGAGGAGATGGCTATTATGTGCTACTGCTCATCCTTGAGAACACCCCTGGGAAGGCAAAGGGGAAAATCTAACTGTTGTCTTCTCCCAGTGTATGATTGCAGAGAGAGCAGCCACACTTTGCCTTCACAGCAAAAGGGCTGGAGGCAATGGCTATGAGTTGTAGCCAGGGATGCCTCAACTAGATAAGGGAAAGAATTCTTCACAATGAGAGCAGGGATTTATGGCATGGGACTTGATGACCAGAGTGGTGGTGAAGCCTCCAATCCTGGAGGTAGTCAAAATCCATCTGGAAAGAATAGTGAGCAAAATCTCTCTGGCTTTAATTTACACTTGTTTTCAGAAGAGAATTTGATCAGATGGCCCCAGAAAGCCTTTCAACTGAAAATATTCTCTGATTCTAAGATATGTGGATGCATGTATTAGTGATGAGGTATGTACGGCTTGTGGTTTGCAATTGGCACAGACTTGCATAGTGTTATACATACACAGGTTCAACAATTTGGAAGAAGTAGCATTTCCCTCAGGAAAAAATAAAAGTAACATCATACA
>NW_011186332.1:0-1129 GCF_000146605.3 Meleagris gallopavo | reverse complement strand
AAAGCATGCACCTTGTGTGGTGTGTCCCCTCCTCAGGACTTGAAGTACTTTATTCTGTCTAATGCTCAGTCTTTGAAAGAGAGAGTCTGAACAAAAATGCTGCCTTTCTGAGGTTGTCTTCCTGTCTGTGAACCACAGAGAAAGAAAAGAAACAGAACAGTGAGGTCATGGTAAGAGGCAGCATCTGCCTGTGGGTTGATATATTTAGGAGAGAGAGAGGATATATTTAGGAGAAGGAAAGGTGCATTTGTTTTTACTTGTAAACACCACTGTGACTATTGTTCACATTTTATCTATACCCAATTTTGTTATCAGTAGTTGAAAAGCTGCAGTAAGCGCAGAAGAAGAGAAGCTGGTTCAGGTACTGGGAAGTAAGAGAGTGGTAGATGAGCAAGGCCAAGAACAAAGAAAGGTGAAATGAAAATATCACACAAATATTTCAAAATGGGATTTCAGTTCATAGAACGTCTTCAAATTCCTGTCTATATACTCATGGAAATCCTTGTTAAAAATGCCTCCTTTTCTGCCTTCAGTTTCTTCTGTTTTGGCCTCACCATTACAGCAGAGAAAGCATGAGCTTCACTCTGCTAATAGCTTTTTACCAAGACTTAAATAACAAGGCCTTCTAGCGTCTTACAGTACTTCTAACCCCTCAATAAATGAACTCTCTTTGTTATAATAACAGTAATGCTCTTTGTCTTTTATGTAATTTCTTTAATCTATGAGATTTGCATTCATTTGTTATATCTCCCATCAGCCACTAAAGCCAGTGGAGAAAAAGGCAGAGCATTTAACAGACACGTCTGTGTTTACAAAAATTATCATTTTCACGTGAGTGAGTTCGAACTCCTGAACTACTGGTTTTTGGCACTCTTGTAGTATTTCATCAAAAACTTTTCCACGTTGCCCTTCTTGGAGCCTTTCTTCAGATTTATTCCGCATATGTTTCTGATCACCTTGTGGCATGTTTGCCTTGGCATCTAATGTCAAGATAACTGTAGCTCCACACGGGTAGGAGAAGCTCTGGTTCTTAGCGAGCTGCTTGACCAAAGGCTGGGTACTGCAGAGACACCTAGCAAGGGTGGAACAAAAGACCTTGTGACTTTGTATTACAACTGGATATACCTTT
>NW_011186331.1:0-587 GCF_000146605.3 Meleagris gallopavo | reverse complement strand
GGCATTCAGTAGGCATAAAGTGTCTGACAAACTTCCTCCCCGAACAGAGTTAAAGAAACTACATTAACATGGGAGCAAATGAGAGGTTTTTATACAGTCTAAAAATTGGCTGAGGAACAGGAAACAAAACATAAGGCTTGAAGGCCACTTTTCAGCATGAGGAATACAGTCAGCAGGTCCCTCAGGAATCCACGCTGGGATCATTTCTATTCAACATCTTAATCAAAGATGTGGACGTTGGTATAATCCATGAAATCGTAAAGCTTAATGATGACAGAACGCTGTAGTGGATACTCAAACACCATGTCAATAGCATGGGGAAAAAAAAAAGGAGGACTTCACAAAATTGAGCTGGCAAGATGACAAATGGTATATAAATGTGTGGTAATGTATATATAGAAAAAAATAATCTAAACCATGCCTCACAACATTTATCTTAGAATTAGGAATTAAATTTTAGGAGAGTCCCAGAGTCACTGTTGACAGCTTTATGAAATCTTAAGTTCGTGTACAAGCAGTAGCCAACAACAACAACAACAAAACTGACAAAAAAATGGGCATTTCAGACAGGGTACTGTGAAGAGAGA
>NW_011186330.1:0-888 GCF_000146605.3 Meleagris gallopavo | reverse complement strand
TCTAAAATAGGGTTCTAGTCTATTCCTGACATAATTTTCATTTCTTTTAGAGGAAAAGTCTGTAGGTTGCTCTGAAAGTAATGCCTTCTATTTATTTCCATGGAAACAACAACAGATACAAAGAGCACAATAATGCTATTTGATAGAACAAATTCTCAGCTACAAAATGCTATTTTAAACATACTCACTACTGATCATTTTTTGGGTAGCTCTTGCAAATAAGCTGTTGCTGGGAGAAGTTGTTTTGGAATCTATAATCTGCTAGTGAATTCTTTATTGCAGGTCACTATAGTAAATTAGAAATTCACTGTATCCTCTATCGTTAATTAATGAACTTGTCTCGCACGAACATTGTGTATACTACCTACTTTCCCATTTGAAGCAGCAAATTCCATGGTTATGTTTGGATACAAAAAGCTTCTGTTCCATGTTGAGGTTTAAAATCTCATACTTAGCTATGGGAGAGACTACACATCTGTGGTCTCATTAAGCACATATTAGTTCAGAGTAGACTGTTTGAGAGAATACCCTGGCATCATATATATATATATCTCTCTATATTTTTTTCTTTAAAGAAAGCCATTCTAGATTAGTATTATATGGCAGTTTCTAGATTTTACATTTATAACAGTATGTATCAATTACTTTTAATGTGTAATTTATCCACTCTGTAGAATTCTATAGTTAAATGCTTTAACTTGCTATCCTCTTTAAAAGTCATAAATTAAATAACTGCAGAATATATGCCAGTGTTGAACTATGGTCACGTTAAAAGGTCTGTCTCTAGCTGATACTGCCAATGATGATTGAAAAGCATTTAAGAACATGGGAAGTTAAGTGCTGAGAAATCTGAAATTCTGAAACAAGATTTGAGTCACTGAACTGCCC
>NW_011186329.1:0-748 GCF_000146605.3 Meleagris gallopavo | reverse complement strand
TTAAAGAAAGCCATTCTAGATTAGTATTATATGGCAGTTTCTAGATTTTACATTTATAACAGTATGTATCAATTACTTTTAATGTGTAATTTATCCACTCTGTAGAATTCTATAGTTAAATGCTTTAACTTGCTATCCTCTTTAAAAGTCATAAATTAAATAACTGCAGAATATATGCCAGTGTTTGAACTATGGTCACGTTAAAAGGTCTGTCTCTAGCTGATACTGCCAATGATGATTGAAAAGCATTTAAGAACATGGGAAGTTAAGTGCTGAGAAATCTGAAATTCTGAAACAAGATTTGAGTCACTGAACTGCCCATGGCTGCCCAGTCACAGAGCCTGAATAACGCTGCAGAAGTGCAGTTGAGAGATTCTATTGGGAAAGTAATTAATCCCTTGAGAAAGACCTATTAATATGCAAATGAGGTTCATGACATGGTCAGCATGTTTAAAAGGGTTGTGTGTCACTAGCAGACACTTCCATCAGACTGAAAAAAAATCGAAAAATTTGCAGGAAAAAAGAGTTCTGAGGAAGGAAGCTTTGTTATGTAGAAGATGACACTTCCAGAAGTGCCCATTCTCTGCCTCTTTCTGACTGAGCCCTGGCAACACGCATATTGAAACAGTGTGCACTTCTGGCAGGAGTGCTGTCAGGTTGATGTAACTTATTCCTGTGGACACTTTGGCACCCAAAGTATTTCAGAGTGCTGAGTCTTACACTACTGACTAAGAGTCAGGCCAGATGC
>NW_011186328.1:0-849 GCF_000146605.3 Meleagris gallopavo | reverse complement strand
TCAGCATTTGGGAGGTTGTACAATCAATTGCAGCCTAAGAGTGTAAGTTCCTCAAGGAGGATTCCCCATGTACAAGAAAGACACAGAGCTCCTGGAACGAATCCAGAGGAGGGCAGTAAGTTCAGAGGGCTGGAGCAGCTCTCCTATGAGGAAGGGTTGAGGGAAGTGGGCTTGTTGAGCTTGGAGAAGAGAAGGCTGCAGGGAGACCTCAGTGTGGCCTTCAGTGCTTGAAGGGAGCGGATAAACAGGAGGGGGAACGGCTGTTTGTGAGGGTGGGTGGTGACAGGACAAGGGGAATGGTTTTAAAGTGAGCCAGGGGAGGTTTGGGTTGGATGTGAGGAGGAAGTTTTTCATGCAGAAGGTGGTGAGGCAGTGGAACAGGTTGCCCAAGGAGGCTGTGGATGCCCCATCCCTGCAGGCATCCGAGGCCAGGCTGGATGTGGCTCTGGGCAGCCTGGGCTGCTGGTTGGTGACCTGCACACAGCAGGGGGTTGGAAGTGGGTGAGCACTGTGCTCCTTTGCAACCCAGGCCATTCTGTGATTCTGTGATTCTGATTCTAAAATCATTACAGCTGATTTATCCCGTTGTTTTTCAGACAGTGCACAAATTATTCATGCCAGCAAAAAGCAGAAAACTAAATGCCCTGAAAAATGCAGTCATCTTTCCATCTATAGGTGTAGCTCCTGCTGATCTTCTCACTCCTTATTTGTATACTTTGGTTGTGATTTGGACAGAAAACAAGGAGCAAAAACTTGTCTGCTGAGAGTGTGCAATCCACCAGAGGGAGCCAGCATTTTTACATACTTCCATATGGAGTTCATTTTACATAAGCTGTTCCACTGATCACT
>NW_011186327.1:0-597 GCF_000146605.3 Meleagris gallopavo | reverse complement strand
AATTAGAATATCTGCAAGATCAAGCTGTTCTGTGATTCATGGGTCATCTTCTCTGTTTTTTATGTGCAACATCCTGGAAGAGCCTACTTTAGTGGAGTTCTTTGGCCAGGATAATATATTAATGTGTTTACACATAAAGCACAAATCACTACAGTAACATAATGTATCAAACTTGCCCAAAGGAGTAATGTCCAATCTATTCCTAATTACACAAATAGGAGAATTCTGCTAGTTATTTTCCAGAAATACTTTCTGCATGTGAAATAAGGTTTAGAAATTCAAAAAAATTCACCTAAAATTGTGGACGTTTATAACATATTTGCTTATAAAAATGTGAATATGACTTTAAAAATAGTATGTAATTTCTCAAAGTCTATTCATTGTCTTAAGATAATTATACTGTATGCAATACCAGCGCTGGAATGATTGCCTATGTGCAGAGGATTCAGTCCAGTGGGAAAACAAACAAAGCAAAACAACACACTTTACTGCTTTCCATGTATGCTGGAGTAAAACTTGATTGTGAATGACAGCTACTAGGATTGGTACCACTTCCTTTTTGTGTACCTTTAGAAGGTACATAAGGTGTGGACCTAA
>NW_011186326.1:0-387 GCF_000146605.3 Meleagris gallopavo | reverse complement strand
CTCATCATCAATTCTGATGTGTTTCCTTAGCCAAGGAGCTAGGTGCAGAATCGGGTGAGTCACCCCTCACAAATAAAATAGAAATCCCCTCTGACCATGCACTTATTTTATCTATCTTTTCCTTTTCCAGACATACATTATGAAGAGTCAGGTGAGTCTCCATTCCCAAATTAAATCCACTGGGGTCTTCCTCTGTGAGCTATGGGACAAGAGGTTTCTCTCATCATGCACTGCCTTTCCCTTTTTTCCTTCATCTTCTTCTTTTTTTTTTTTTCCAGTAGAACAAACAAAACAAGTGGGTGAGTTTTTTTCTCTGAAAAAAAAAAAAAGGGAAATATATGGTTTTGCATGGGATGACAGGCTGCCCCACCTCATCATGCATTGCTT
>NW_011186325.1:0-563 GCF_000146605.3 Meleagris gallopavo | reverse complement strand
CCTACAGCAGGCTGCACAGGTAGACAACTGGGTGGGTCTTGAATATCTCCAGAAACGGAGAATCCACAGCCTCCGTGGGCAACTTCTCCCAGTGCTCCATCACCCTCACTATGAAGAATCACAGAATTTTAGGGGCTGGAAGGGACATCTGGAGATCATCTAGTCCACCCGCCCTGCCGAAGCAGGCTCCTAGATGAGGTTGCACAGGTAGGCATCCAGGTGGATCCTGAACATCTCCATAGAAGGAGACTCCACCACCTCTCTGGGCATGCTGTTCCAGTGCTCTGCAACCCTTACTGTGAAGAAGTTCTTATGGATATTTGTGCAGAACTTCCTATGCTTCAGTTTGTAACCATTTCTGATTGAAATTGAGACTAATAAATCAAATAAAATAGGAGAGAGAGAGAGTTCCCGATACCGATTCAAACCTGAAAAGCTTGGAACGGCCAGGAAAGCACCCTCCAGCACCCACTGCCAGGCAGTAAGAGACCGCCCCACCCGGAAGGGCCAGATCCCATGACTTCTGTAATGTATAAGGATAGGTGCCTGGAATTGGAGCATTA
>NW_011186324.1:0-1351 GCF_000146605.3 Meleagris gallopavo | reverse complement strand
CCGAAGCAGGCTCCTAGATGAGGTTGCACAGGTAGGCATCCAGGTGGATCCTGAACATCTCCATAGAAGGAGACTCCACCACCTCTCTGGGCATGCTGTTCCAGTGCTCTGCAACCCTTACTGTGAAGAAGTTCTTATGTATAGTTGTGCAGAACTTCCTATGCTTCAGTTTGTAACCATTTCTGATTGAAATTGAGACTAATAAATCAAATAAAATAGGAGAGAGAGAGAGTTCCCGATACCGATTCAAACCTGAAAAGCTTGGAACGGCCAGGAAAGCACCCTCCAGCACCCACTGCCAGGCAGTAAGAGACCGCCCCACCCGGAAGGGCCAGATCCCATGACTTCTGTAATGTATAAGGATAGGTGCCTGGAATTGGAGCATTAACACTTGAACTCCCAGTGCACTATATGATGTTTTGATGCAGAATACTGAGAACCAAAAACAAAAAAACATAAAACCATGACACAAAGAGGTGTAGGCAACGTCTAAGAAAGACAAACTTGGAAAATGTTTTAGAAAATGACTACTTAGAAAACTAAGTGACTTTCTCCCCATTAGGTTAAAATCAAACTGTAAGCAATAGATTTCTAAAAACGCGAGCACATGAAGTATAAAATGAAAACCTTTTTTAAAAAAACCTTTTTTTATTTTGGAAGTTTCCTTAGGCAAGAGTCGATGCTAGAGGTCCAGCAGCAGTCTTTCTGTAATGGGAGCTCTCCTTATCTTTCGAGTTGAACAACGATTACAGAAATGATGTTGTTCAGCCTAGGATGATGAGTACAGCTGCAGAATGTCTACTTCATCTGATGCGTAAGGTTAAGAGAACTACAGAGGAAAGGGTGCAAGGATAACAGCATTCAGCTATCGCCTTAAGCCCCAGAATTTCCCTTTTCCTGCCTGTAATTGCACCGTGTCTGCAACACTACTCAACCAGAGCAATCCTTTCATCCTCAAGCCAGGCTTACGGTATCTATTGCTCTCATTGCAATCCAGAACTGGAGCAAGCGATTAAAAACTGCAAAGAGAAACAGTTCTGTCCACAGCTGTGTGTGAACAGCCACGCTTCTGTTTGGGAGCGTGCTGGCTTTGCAGAGGACTGCCAAGCACCTGATTCTGTGCAGAATTAAAATAGACCTCAGCGTGGACTCCGACCGCGCGCTTACCGGCTGCGCGCACCAGGCACGAGCCCAGCCCCCAGTCGGGATGATGCTTCATCAGAACCGCAAAACACAGCACCGTAAGAGCCACCACAAATAGAAGGAATCCACCCAGCCACAACCAGCACAAGCAGCCTGTGCGCGTGCCCTGCCTGCCCTTCCATTGCTCAGCCAGCTGCCGTCAGGGACC
>NW_011186323.1:0-565 GCF_000146605.3 Meleagris gallopavo | reverse complement strand
CCCAAGAGCGGGCGGCTCCTCCTGGGTTGTCAGCCCAGTGACGAGCACTGAGCCGGGCCGGGAAGGGGTGAGCTACAGGTGCACGCAGACGTGTCCTGATTTGTGGCTGTCCTTCTGGCAGGTTTCACTGCCTTGGCAGAGAAGTGTGTCCAGCAGAACGGACCCGAGAGAGGAGCTGAGGAGCTGGCGCATGCCCTCAACACGTACATGGGGGACATTCTGGAGGGTAAGAGCCGTGCTGCTGGGCTGTCGGACATCGAGCCCCGAGGCTCGCTCACTGTGGAGAGAGCCGTGCTGGGCCGCCCGCTCCTGCCTCCCTGAAGGGGCGAGGAGCCGGAGCCGGGCTGTCTTTGGTGGGGCCCGGCACCAGGACAAGAGGCGGTGGGCACAAACTGAAAGGCGGGAGGCTCCGCTGGGCAGGAGGAGAGGCCTCTGCGGTGACGCTGACCGAACTGTGGCACAGGTTGCCCAGGAAGGCCGGCGGGTCACCCAGACCCACTCAGAGGTTTTCACAAGGCCTGCGGATGTGGCCCCGGGCAAGTGGCTCTGGGTGGCTTGCTTGAGT
>NW_011186322.1:0-829 GCF_000146605.3 Meleagris gallopavo | reverse complement strand
TGCATTCACCAACATGTTGTCATAATATTGTGGCGCGTGACCTGGCTGAATTGGAAAAACCTGATGATGTTGACCTGTACCATTATATTGATGATCTCCTGCTGACATCCGACATCCGACTCACTGCAGGCAGTAGGGCAGGCGGCGGATTCATTAACCGCCTATTTACAACAGAGGGGATGGGCTATAAATCCCCAAAAGGTGCAAGGTCCGGGCCTGTCCGTGAAATTCCTGGGGTGGTTTGGTCAGGAAAGACCAAAGTACTGCCCAGTGCTGTCATCGATAAGGTTCAGGCGTTCCCAGTCCCTACAACATCGAAGCAGCTGCAAGAGTTTCTAGGTGTATTGGGTTATTGGCGTTCTTTTATAGCTCACCTAGCGCAGCTGCTAAGGCCACTGTACAGACTCACAAGAAAGGGGCAGCTTTGGGATTGGGGGAAAACAGAACAGGACACTTTCCAACAAGTAAAACTGGCAGTTCAACAAGCCCAGGCATTGGGTGTATTTGATCCTACCCTCCCAGCCGAGTTGGATGTTTGCGTCACTCAAGATGGCTTTGGTTGGGGCCTGTGGCAACGCCAGAGTTCTGTTTGGACCCCCATTGGTTTCTGGGCTCAGATCTGGCATGGAGCAGAAGAAAGATACAGTAGGATTGAAAGACAGTTATTGGCTGTCTATTCGGCATTGCAGGCAATAGAGCCAATAACTCAAACGGCTGAAGTTATAGTCAAGACCACTCTGCCGATTCAGGGGTGGGTAAAAGATCTGACCCACCTTCAGCCAATGGGCAGAACTGCGAGCCGTGTGGATGGTTATAACTAAGGAACCCG
>NW_011186321.1:0-571 GCF_000146605.3 Meleagris gallopavo | reverse complement strand
GCTAAGGCCACTGTACAGACTCACAAGAAAGGGGCAGCTTTGGGATTGGGGGAAACAGAACAGGACACTTTCCAACAAGTAAAACTGGCAGTTCAACAAGCCCAGGCATTGGGTGTATTTGATCCTACCCTCCCAGCCGAGTTGGATGTTTGCGTCACTCAAGATGGCTTTGGTTGGGGCCTGTGGCAACGCCAGAGTTCTGTTTGGACCCCCATTGGTTTCTGGGCTCAGATCTGGCATGGAGCAGAAGAAAGATACAGTAGGATTGAAAGACAGTTATTGGCTGTCTATTCGGCATTGCAGGCAATAGAGCCAATAACTCAAACGGCTGAAGTTATAGTCAAGAGCACTCTGCCGATTCAGGGGTGGGTAAAAGATCTGACCCACCTTCAGCCAATGGGCAGAACTGCGAGCCGTGTGGATGGTTATAACTAAGGAACCCGGTGATGGTATCCTGAACATCTGTACGGATAGTTGGGCTGTGTACCGAGGGCTCACTCTGTGGATTGCACAGTGGGCCACCCAAGAATGGACTATCCATGCCCGGCCGATCTGGGGCAAGGACATTGAC
>NW_011186320.1:0-754 GCF_000146605.3 Meleagris gallopavo | reverse complement strand
ACAAGCCCAGGCATTGGGTGTATTTGATCCTACCTCCCAGCCGAGTTGGATGTTTGCGTCACTCAAGATGGCTTTGGTTGGGGCCTGTGGCAACGCCAGAGTTCTGTTTGGACCCCCATTGGTTTCTGGGCTCAGATCTGGCATGGAGCAGAAGAAAGATACAGTAGGATTGAAAGACAGTTATTGGCTGTCTATTCGGCATTGCAGGCAATAGAGCCAATAACTCAAACGGCTGAAGTTATAGTCAAGAGCACTCTGCCGATTCAGGGGTGGGTAAAAGATCTGACCCACCTTCAGCCAATGGGCAGAACTGCGAGCCGTGTGGATGGTTATAACTAAGGAACCCGGTGATGGTATCCTGAACACCTGTACGGATAGTTGGGCTGTGTACCGAGGGCTCACTCTGTGGATTGCACAGTTGGCCACCCAAGAATGGACTATCCATGCCCGGCCGATCTGGGGCAAGGACATTGACCAGGTAAATGACCTTCTTAGTCTGGTGGCCTGCCTGAGGGAAGAGGTGGAGAGGCTGAGGGCCATCAAGGACTGTGAGAAGGAAATTGACTGGTGGTGCCAGGCCCTATCGGCCCCGAGGTCCCGGCATGCAACTGTGGCTCCCTATGGAGCATGTGGCCTCCAGTCGCCTTGCAAACAAGGGACGGAGAGGAATCGACAGACAGACTGTGCTCCGGATATAGTGAGCCCCCAGTCTGCTCCTTACCCTTACAATACTTATGTAGAACTAGGGGGTGTG
>NW_011186319.1:0-459 GCF_000146605.3 Meleagris gallopavo | reverse complement strand
GGATAGCACAGTTGCTGTAAGTCCAGCTTTTGTTCCCACTGGAAGGCAGTTTCTATGTCAGCAGGATGCAGGGGTTGGCTTGGCTGAACAGGAACAGCCCCCAGCAGGCTGAGCTCTGCCAGGGGAAGATCGACATGCAAAGCACCTGAGCCATACGATGGCCCAGGCTGTAGAATGGAGCACATCACCTTGGCTAGTTGTTTAATGGTTCAGACGGTCACACTGTCTGCTTCCCCACAAGCAGAAGGGTCAGGGAATGTCACGGTGCATCAGCTAAGCTTGGCAATACTGCTCTGGCAAGGCAGCCCCCTGGGAAGCGACGGCATCTCAGCCTGGAGCAGCCTCCAAGAGGGGACAGCATTCCCCAGCCTGCTTTAAGCCACCCCAGGTTACTCTGTTGGATGTCTGTACACCGTTTGGCCCAAAGCCTGGCTACTCAGGTACAGATGACAAACGCAT
>NW_011186318.1:0-551 GCF_000146605.3 Meleagris gallopavo | reverse complement strand
ACCGTTTGGCCCAAAGCCTGGCTACTCAGGTACAGATGACAAACGCATGAGCCTGTGCACACGTTACCCAGGAGCTGTGATGTTGAAGGAATAAGTAGTAGGAATGGATCCAAGCAGGATGTTGATGTGAGGGGATGATCCGCTTCCCTGCCACACCTCTTATGGCATGAGAATGGCCTCAGAAGTACTTGCTCTGTAAGCGGTGGCAAAGAAGGACAGCTCTTAGAGCAGACTCCTCGTGCTCACCTGCACTGCCCTGCAATATTTTGCATGCAGACGAAGCTTGATACGAGTATGGCAGTGAAGGTTTCTGACTGACCTGTCCTCACTTTGTAGGAGTTTTGTTTGCTTGCTTAAATACAGTAAGCTGCTCTCACTGATGAGTATGTCCTTTGCCATAAACATACCTGTGACAAAATGGTTATTTGACATCATCCTGCAGTGGCTAGGATAACCGAGTCTTAGAAAAATACAGCACCTCCCCAGAGCTGTGATGGCCGTGCTGCTGCTTGCTGATCCTCCCTCTTATCTGTGCTTTTCCTTTACAGGAC
>NW_011186317.1:0-1073 GCF_000146605.3 Meleagris gallopavo | reverse complement strand
TGATCATGAGATGCTAGATTTCTGAATCCTTGTTGAACCATGGAGAGGAGTCAGCAGAACTGCCACCTTGGACTTCCAGAGGGCAGACTTTGGTCTCTTTCAGACCATGGTTGAGAGAGTCCTTTGGGACATAATTCTGGAGGACATGGGAGCCCAGGAAGGCTCAGAAAACTTTGAGGAAGTTATTTTAAATTTGCAGGAGCTGACCATTCCTAGGTCACAGACGATGAGCCGATGGGCAAGGAGGCCATTCTGGCTGAACAGAGACCTTTGGCTAGAACTCAGGAACGAAAGGAAAGTTTATGGTCATTGGAAGAGGGAGTAAGCAACTTACGAGAATTACAAGTACGTAGTGAAGCAGTGCAGGAGAAAATCAGAAAAGCCAAAGCCCAGCTAGAATTGAACTTGGCCAGTAAGGTAAATGGCAACAATAAATATTTCTATAAATACATCAGTATTTCTTGTATTTATTTCTATAAATACAACAGTAAGAGGAGTGAAAGGGAGAATCTCCATCCCCTGTTAGATGCAGAAGGCAACATGGTGACCAAGGATCAGAATAAGGCTGAGGTACTTAATGCCTTCTTCGCCCCAGTCTTTAATAGCTAAAAGCCTAGTTGTTCCCGAGGCACACTGTTCCTTGCGCTAACAGGTAGGAATGGGGTACAGAATAGGCCCTGCATAACTAGTGATGAGACTGGTTTGGATCTGCTCTGAAAGCTGGGCACTCACAAGTCCATAGGGCCAGATGGATTGTGCCCTAGAGTGTTGAGGGAGTTGGCAGATGTGGTTGCCAAACCACTTTCCGTCATTCTTCGGCAGTCCTGGCTAACCAGGGATGTCCTAGTAGACTCGAGACTGGCAAATGTGACACCCATCTTCAAAAAGGGCTGGAAAGATGATCCTGAGAACTACAGACCTATCAGTCTCACCCTGGTACCAGGGAAGGTTATGGAACGGATAATCTCAGGAGCCATGGATCAATTAAAGGTCGACCAGGAGATCAGGCCCAGTCAGCATGGGTTTATGAATGGTAGATCCTGTTTGACAAACCTGATTTTGTTCTATGACAA
>NW_011186316.1:0-620 GCF_000146605.3 Meleagris gallopavo | reverse complement strand
AGAGAGGAGATGGCTGCTGCTACACAACAGCATATCTACTTTGGGGGCTGCTGGATCATTCTTTTGAAAAGCAAAAGAGGAAACAGAACATGAAGTCCTGTTAGAGCGAATTCCCTGAAACCGTTATGGCAGGAGCAAATGCTTGCGAGCACAAAGCTAGCAATATTCATAGGAAATCTGACTCATCTCAATACATAATGCTATTGTGGGACAAACAGCAAAGTTTTCAGCGATATACAGCTCAGCAACATCAATTATATAATTTCTTTGCTGAAAAAACCTGGGAACAAGTGGAACGGCTGCTCCCTGCTTTGACTCGTGCTACGGTTGTTTGTCCATTTCTGTCTGGCACAACCTGAACCTGCTCAATCAACGTAATTACGGGGATGAAGGACAGACATTCTAAGAACGGCCCAATCCAAACGCGCTGTGCTCTCATGATTAGACACAACTTCTCCCCATTCTGCTCAATAACAAGGCTTCCAGCTCTGAGGGCTGACTGCAGGGGAAGGCATGCAAGGCTGCTGAGGCCGCTCTGTTCTCCACTTCACATCTCTCCCTTTGTTACAGGAGGATCCCTCCGACCTGAGGACACTCCTCCCTCTCTTCCAGCCTTCCTC
>NW_011186315.1:0-850 GCF_000146605.3 Meleagris gallopavo | reverse complement strand
CCATCACAGGATTGTGGCCTCCTGTGTGGTTCAGCAATGCGAAGCTTTAATCTTCAGTCAAACAACTATCAAACACTTTGCAACCCTCCCTGTCATCAGGAAACCTGCTGTTTAAAAGCTCTCAGCTTTCAGGCTCTGATCTCTTTGCCACCTTCAGCTGGGAATAAAAATGTGAAAAATTGGAAAAATTGGAGTAAAGCGATTTTTCATCTCTCTGAGGAGACTGATTATTATTTTGGGAGTGCAGTGGCATCCTCTGTTTCCTTTGCTGCAACCCTAATTCCACGAATGTGAGGAATTCAGGCTGCACAAGGGCTGCTATCCCTGCATCCCTGAGTGTTTCCCACCACTACTCCCTCCTTGTTAATACTGTGCAATCAGCCAGTCTACAAGCAATTAATAGCGGCTCTGATTGCCTTCCTTATCCCCTGCTGTCCTGCTGGCACAGGCATCCACACAGGTCTGCCATGAGCCCTTCAGGGCATGTGCATCTTGTCCCCTCGCTGCCAGGTGGAGAGCAGTACCTCAATGTCTTTGAGAGATGTAGGTTGCTGTCCAGCACTGATTTACTTCATTTATCAGCAGAGCAGGTTGATTTTTGATTATTCTTGAACTCAATTTTAACTCAGTTTTAATTAACAGAACCTTACCCCCAAAAGATCTACACTGGTATTAAGGCTGCATGAATCCACGAGAAATGTAATGAATATCTGCGCTTGGACATTTGGGCTCCTGAATGAAGTAGTCAACTGCAAAGCGGGTTGGAAGGTTCCCTGCATGGCAGCAGGTAACACAAGGAAAGAATAATGCAGCCTTCATGTGGTAGAATTATAGGATGGCTTAGGTAGGA
>NW_011186314.1:0-461 GCF_000146605.3 Meleagris gallopavo | reverse complement strand
CAGACCAGGCTACTATCTTCACACAGCTGCTTGCCCAACACATCAACACCCACAAACAATAAACCCCATCCGTACACCACTTAGATCACAACCATTTGGCCTACCCTCCACAACAGGCATCCATGCAGAACACAGGGCAGCAATCCCACAGCCCTGCCTCCAGCTGCTGGGGGGATAGACAGCAGGCCTTGCTCTTTTCTAGTCCCCTCCTCCCAGATTACAGCTGGATTTATGTAACAAGAGTATTATAGGTGGGTGGTGGTGGACAGTGGAACACGAGGATTCTGCACTAACCACAGAGGCTTCTTAGAGGGAAAAAAAATAAAAAAAAAAATCGATCTTCCCCAACCTGCTGTCCTTTAGAAAGTCACAAAGAACAATCCAGATGGCATAACAAAGGCACACGTTCAAAAATCCTTTGAACCTGTTCAAGTAATTCTTAGCACAACTCAGTTGTTAGG
>NW_011186313.1:0-805 GCF_000146605.3 Meleagris gallopavo | reverse complement strand
TACAGCCATCACCTGTAATCCCCTGGCCTGCCTGGCTCAGGCAGCAGGGGCCCCACGAGGTGCACGTGCAGCAGCACAGGTGAGCTGGGTGGGGAGACATGGTAATGAAGTAACCAAAGGGATGGAGAGAGCTGCCACGGCCAGGGGTGCAGTCTGTCTCTGTGAGGGCGTGGGGCATGGGGCAGCAGAGGAGTGGGTCTGGGAGGATATACTACTGAGGGACCCAGAGGACGTTCCTATTGGATATCAAGAAAAACTTAGAAAGAGTGGCAATGCATTAGAACAGTTTGCTCGGGAAAGTGGCAAAGTCACCATTTCTCGAGGCCAGGGGTGAAGAAACGTGAAGGGGTGACACTGAGGGCCATGGCTTAGTGGACATGGCGGTGATGGGTTGATGGTTGCACCAGATGAACTGAGAAATGTTATACAACCTTAACAATTCTATAATTTTATGACTGGGACATTGCTTCCATCTGTCCCTGCAACAAGGAATGACCATGGCCTCTCTCCCTCTTGCAGTGCTCATCTTCCACTGCTGAGGTGCTGGTGAGGGAGAGCGACTCATCTTCACTCCCCATCAGGCCTCAGCGTGAAGACCATGGCAGCAGAGGAGGCGTGGACGTGTCCCATCTGCCGTGAGGTACGAAAGGACATTGCCTATGCAGCACCGTGCCGCCATGAATTCTGCCTCGGCTGCATCCTGCGGTGGCCAAGCAGAAAGAGACCTGCCCGCTCTGCCAGGAGAGTCATGGCAGTCGTTAAGGTTGCTGAGTGGACAATGACAACGACCTGGACTTCATCATCT
>NW_011186312.1:0-558 GCF_000146605.3 Meleagris gallopavo | reverse complement strand
TTGGTTGCAGTCTCTTATTTTCTCATTATACAGATATCAGCACCTATGAAAATAATTATCCTGTGTACTTGCTTAGCAATACACATTTCCTCCGAATTCAGCACCTTTATATGAAGCTAGACATTTAAAGCACAACAACTCCGAGTTTTGCAATGGAAGTAAAAGGCCCTCTGTTTTCTTCAGAGTCTGCAGGGTAGTTGGGAACTGAGTGCTCAGAGTCTCAATGCTGACACTGAGCACTTACTAAAACTTTTAAGAAGGTTTGGCCCGTAATATTCAAGTCCTGTTGTGTAATTTACAGTTGATTACTTTTATATATTCATGCGGTGGGACCCACCTGACCATTGTTGTCATCAGCATTGCCTTTTCAAGAGCAGTATTGTTATTGCCTTTAGTCAGGAGTCCATGCTGCAAGTGGTGGGTGGAATGCATGCAGTTCTGTGGAGATTGATTTGGGTTTAAGGATAGGTAAGGCTTAAATCTGAGCATATATTGCTGGTAGAAATCTTGTAGAAATCTAAGCAATTATTCAAATTTTCTTTTAAAGTCTTTCTTATT
>NW_011186311.1:0-828 GCF_000146605.3 Meleagris gallopavo | reverse complement strand
TCTTTACAGTGTTTTAACATACAGAATTACCTTAGAATGCTTCTCAAAATGAGGCAAAGACCTATTCTCAAATCCATCAGGAACTCTGGACCCACTGATAGCCTGTTGACCTACACATGCAATCATCTGGGATATATTAATGAAGGAGCCTAAAAAGGAAGGAAAAAAAAATCTTACAAATGAGTAATATTAACACCCTGACAGAGCTGCCTTCATTTATTTGAAGACAGCTAACAATTCTGTATTTTCTCAGAGCCATGGACACTCATTATAGCTCAATACTATCCTGTTTTGTATCATGGATTCTAGTTTATAAAAGCCATGATCGTAGCCTTAGTATCCAGAATCACAGTTTCTCCAATAAGCATATTTCAGCATTTATTTTAAGAGAAGGGTTAAGTGTTTACCATGATTTCTACAGCAACATAAACCTCAGAGAATGAAAAAGCTTATTTTGCAGTGAAAATGGCTTTTTGCTACTTCTAATTCTCAAGGAATCATTTCTGGCTAATTTTTCCATGTGACAGAGATTCTTCAAGTGGGAGGTACAACATAAGTCTTAAGAACAAGTTCTAGTAGGATGCTTTTCAACTAGTACAAAAGAATTAAAGACAATAAAGAGTTCACCAGCTCATTTTCAGTTAATGAGAGCCAACTAGCAATTACTGAAATCGAAAGTGACTGAAATGAAGTCACTTCAAATTTGCAGGATGTGAATTTAGTAATTGCACAACTGCCTGCATAAAATAAGCTATTATGACAGAAGAAGTAATTCTAACAGAGATGGAATTAGCAGACTAATTCTGGAACTCAGCTATCCCTACCTTT
>NW_011186310.1:0-659 GCF_000146605.3 Meleagris gallopavo | reverse complement strand
TAGATGAATGGTGGTTCATGGTTGGAGCTGACTCAGAGAACAGCCATGCCCTGTGCCTGGGGTGCTGGTGAGAAGCTGGTCTGATCTGGGACTGCTCAGTAGCCATTTATTCACGATAAGGCAGTCTCTCTGTTACACCTTGCTGCTTGAATGTCTGAAAACATACCGTGTTGTATTTGATTGTAACACAAGTCTGCAGCCGTGCCAAAGGATGAACATGACCTGTTAGGAACAGCTGTAGTGGGGAAAAATGCAGCCCATTAAAATAAAGCCTCTGTAAAGATTTGTTGTAGACTTGACTGAATCCTTTTTGTGTCATATATAAATCCAGAATGTGATTAGTGGAACGAGGCACTTCCTTCAGGTGGGAACGGGAGCCCGGAGCTTGTTCTCTTCATTCAGGGAAGTTTCCTTCTCGTGATGGATCTAATCCAAGTGAATGCTGAGCTGCCCAGCACCCCAGTGATGGTGTGTGGATTCAGGGGCAGTGGTGACAGTGGCTTCATTTGCAAATATCCTGGTTGAAAACCAGCCTGGCTGAATTATTGAGAACCGAATGAATGTTATCGCTTAGCACCTTAATTATTTTATTTAGCTACTGTGGCCCTTTGCATAGGATTCCTCATTAACACTTAATTTACAGTGCCCTTTAGGGATAA
>NW_011186309.1:0-644 GCF_000146605.3 Meleagris gallopavo | reverse complement strand
CTGTCTGCAAACTTGCTGGGGTGTACTCAGTTCCTTCATCCATATCATAAGTAATGATCTTAACCAGGATGGATTCTATTTGCTCAGATGCTGCACAGGGATAGCAGATGACATCAGAGAGCTCAGTTGTGGTTGTGACTGCCCTACAGCTGTGCTGTGAAACCCTCTGCATAGGTCAGAGCAGGGGAAGGCTCAGCGGTGTAGCTGCGCATGGACATGGGCAGCCCACAAGGAACTGGGGATGGCAATCTGCTCTATCCCTAACTCACCCCAAAAAAAGCACAGAGTGGAGGTGGAAGCTGCCAGCACAGGAATATCTGCACCATCCTTCACACTGTAGTGTTTATCAGCACCAATATAGCCTCACATCTCCTTACAGTGTTCAACACCCAAGTCAAAATAAAAGCAAAAAGAGGCCCTAATGAGCTGCTGAACTTGCCAAATGAAACAGGAGCTCAAAAAAGGCACTGCACAGCCAGCATAATTTTAAAACGGAATTTTTAGGTTTAGTCTTAAAGGAAAAGGAGCCCACGGGTCGGGAAGCTCCTGCCTGCCATGGTTTCTTCCACTGCTCTTAATTCCCTGCTCCTGTTTGAGAAGAGCATCTACAGACATGGATACATATTGCTGAGCATCTCCTGCAC
>NW_011186308.1:0-679 GCF_000146605.3 Meleagris gallopavo | reverse complement strand
CTAATGCACAAATTGCTATTTTAGTTAAGGATATAATTGTAATATTTTAAAATTAGATCTTCTTAAGCTCTTTGGCAGTTTCATCTTCTTTTCATGGCTTTTTTTTTTTTCCACTGAACAATTAGATTTAAGAATACAAAATGATACTAATAATATTTTTCAGGCCCAGTTTTATACGAGCAGAAACTTGTGTGGAATTCTATGGGATGTATGTAAAAAGGTTCAACGGCATTCACTTGAAGTGCTCTGCAAAAATTGTTGACTGTTTACCTTGTCTTTCTACTGCATACACAGTTCTCTTTCACAGGAAATGCTGACTAGTATAGCTGAAAGGAGAACTTAACTAGAAGTGTAAAAACCCACATTTTATTGTAATAAGGTTAATTTTGTAATATTGTAAAGCCTTCTCTTAGTCTCATGTAACTGCAGAGAGGCACCATATACTATTTGTTTTGCTGTTCATAAGGCACATTGCAGTACATTTTATGCCTAGTGGGTACTTCCCTGCACTTTGCCCAATGAAAAAGTGTGTGGGGAAGACAGGAGTGCTCTGTAAGCTGCCTTTGCTTCTGAGAAACCAGTTAGTGATAACATGACTTGGACGAAAGGCACGACAGCACAGTGAACCAATAGGGAATCCTCAAAATGATCTATCTTGAAATCTGTAGGGGTCAAGTAA
>NW_011186307.1:0-547 GCF_000146605.3 Meleagris gallopavo | reverse complement strand
TGTGTGGAATTCTATGGGATGTATGTAAAAGGTTCAACGGCATTCACTTGAAGTGCTCTGCAAAAATTGTTGACTGTTTACCTTGTCTTTCTACTGCATACACAGTTCTCTTTCACAGGAAATGCTGACTAGTATAGCTGAAAGGAGAACTTAACTAGAAGTGTAAAAACCCACATTTTATTGTAATAAGGTTAATTTTGTAATATTGTAAAGCCTTCTCTTAGTCTCATGTAACTGCAGAGAGGCACCATATACTATTTGTTTTGCTGTTCATAAGGCACATTGGCAGTACATTTTATGCCTAGTGGGTACTTCCCTGCACTTTGCCCAATGAAAAAGTGTGTGGGGAAGACAAGAGTGCTCTGTAAGCTGCCTTTGCTTCTGAGAAACCAGTTAGTTAACATGACTTGGACGAAAGGCACGACAGCACAGTGAACCAATAGGGAATCCTCAAAAATGATCTATCTTGAAATCTGTAGGGGTCAAGTAACATCCATATGGTGATCAGCATGAGTTAATGCTGCTATTTCTGTCTGTGTATTGTACA
>NW_011186306.1:0-807 GCF_000146605.3 Meleagris gallopavo | reverse complement strand
AGGGGAACTGCATGAAAATAGCAGGAATGCAAAAGCTATTGTAAAATATATCCTTGTTAAGGCATAGAACTGAGTGGAATCTTTACTGGAATCACTCTACTCCCTTAGCATCTTCAGTTTTCTGTAGGTGCTCAGAAGAGTTTATGCTTCTTCTTTCTAGTATTGCAGCTATGCTGAAGAGCCAGTGATTCTTCAGGGTATGTTCTGTCATCTGCTGACTTGAGCTTATTGTTACCTGAAGTGAGATTCTTTAAATTTAATTGTAGAGAATCTGTTCCTTTTTTATGAAGTGACCACCTGAATTTAACACAAATAAAAAATACCTGGGTTTGAGAGGACAATGTTACCCATAGTGATTTGGGAGAATGTTTTGTTGCTTAGATTCAGGGAAATCCTTCAGGTGATCAGTGAAGTACTTTACTGTAAGCTAGATCTCTTTCTTTAACAATTTTTTCTACTCCTTACAATGTCTCTGTATTGCTTAAAAACACTTAGAGATGTATCTGTCATGGAAAGAGACCTATTAGTAAGCAAGCTTCTGTTATCTTGTTTTCTTCCTGAGTTACAGTCACACTGCAAGAAGATAAGTAAGTTTTACTCATCTGGTCTTGGAAAGATGACACAGCTTGCCTTACAGAGGGAACTGTGAGACCGGTTTGTTGTTAGAAACTTTCGTTTGTTTATTTTAACTTAACTATGTTTTGATGCTTTAACACTTAATGTCAGTGCCTGGTGTTGGCGTTGTCCAGCCTGTCCTGAGTTGTGATAGCTCTTGCATACTCTGGTCTCCTGACTCACCACCTAGTC
>NW_011186305.1:0-3335 GCF_000146605.3 Meleagris gallopavo | reverse complement strand
CATTTCCACTTTTGTCATTAGCTTGGGTGAAACCCAAGGTTCTACACTTGAAGTAGACTGAGAAACTGACTGCACAGCAATCTTGCATAGCAATCCTGATGAAAAGCATTTTGAGTGTGGGGGGTTGTGAAGCTAGGTTAAAAATGCTTTATTATGCTTCCTTGCTACATAAGAGAGAAAATGCATAATTAGCTACATTAAATGTAATGTGGTTAAAACAAGTGAAATTACTTCTTTCTCTGTGTGATACGATATGATTAAGACTCCATCTTTGATTCTGTGTCCAGTTCTGAGTCCCCTGTCTCAAAAGGGAGTTGAATACATTGGAGACGGTACAGTGGAATATTACTAAGATGGTCTGCTAAGTTCAAAACCTCCGAGGAAATCTGGGTTTGTTGGATATGGTGAAGAAGAGGTAAAACACTCGGTAGTGGCTTATGAGTAGCTATACGGATTGTTAATAAGATGACAGTGTGAAACTCTTCTTGATAATGACAGATGATGCGAACAATTCCAGGTCATGGCCTGGGCAGTTCAGATTCACTGTTCGGAAAAGAAGGGTCTCACTGCATAAAAAAGTCTGACCATTTGTGCTTTATACATCAAGGAAAGAGAATTTCTTTCATCTATCAGTGATATGTGAGTCGCTAAAGATACATGAAAAAGAGAAAAAAAATTCCTGCTGATAAAATCCTTCTCCCTGAAATATTTTTTTGGGGAAAGAAGATAAAATGAAGGTGCTACTGTGGTGATTTTAGTTGAAGTGGGCAAGAAGGGCTTCAAACACTGACAATTCAGCATAATTTCAAGTACGAGATAATGGCAGTAGTCCAGTTAAACTGCGTGGACTGGAAATCAAAGGATGAATAAACAAAGGAAAAGAAAATATGAATAGCAAAGCAGATCAGGTGAAGAGCTGGCAGAAGAGAACAGGCAGAAAAAGCGAATGAATGTGCAGTAAAGATCTTTATGGGAAGGCACAAGCTAGGCATGATAGGCACTGGTAGATAGGCTGAAGGTACACACTCTGTTTAGTGGTCTCCCAAACCTCTTTCTTATCCCCACTGTTTTTCTCAGAAATGCCACTATTTCAGATACAGTAGTACAGATACTTCTCATTTCCTGCAATGTGCCCATGTTCATTCTGAAGATTCTGAGGTGAAATGTCTGACACTGTGTATTTTAATATCTTCTTTTATTCCCTCTGACCTTTAGCCTTTGTCATGCACTTCTTTGTTGATTATTTTTTTTTTCAGTACATCATCTTTTTATTGTCCTTCTTCATGAACACTAATACTTTTCAAGCTTCTCTTGGACATCGCTACAGTTTTCAAGTGCCAATGTTTAGGTTGAGACAGGAAGTATTTATCAAAAGCTAAGGCGATCGGACATAATACCTCATCATGGCCACAAGTCAAAAAACAACTTCCAGCACCCAGATAACTGAGTGTAAACTATGGAAACTTAGACATGACATGAACTCATAACTGCTCGTGGGAAATGGAACATCAGGCAACTACCCTGACCCTTGCAGATTCATCACTAGAATTTTTATGTTTTTCTAAGACTCTTCACTTTATGTATCAACAGCTATTCTATTTTGTCAATCAGTCAAAAAAGGAAAAGCGCATTTGAATTTAACCAAAATGTTATGTTATTTTATGTTAATATTTTTATTACTATTTTATTGTTTCACCATGAGTGATAAATTTATAAAAATTTGTAAGTAGGCCAGCTAAAAGATTCTGCTGGAAGACAGTTTTGTTCCGACAATTTCTATAAAGGCCACCAGAATTGCTCTCTGATGGGAGCCCGGTTAGGATATTAGGACGCCTTGAAGAGCTAAGGAGGCTGTTGAGAATTGGATTTACCCCTCTCAGCAGAGATAAATAGGCATAATATCCTGGTATGTTAAATGTTGGCCTGCATAAGTCATAATACAACCTTCTTCAATTCCCAGCCAACTGTTTGAATAATTCCAAACCACATCCATTCCAAAAAGACAGCAAGGTGCCTTTGGACTTCGGTAGTAAAATCATCTTCAAGTTATGAAGAATCTAAGAGATAGTAAACAAAATATTTTTCAGTGTAATGAGATACATACCCCTCCAGAGAACTCTGCCAGTTTCAGTGATACTGTGATTCTATGTGATTTTCTGAAGAGGTATATCTGATTAAGCTTTTAATAGGAAATAGTATTTATGTACGTTCTTGTACCAAGGTAGTTTGACAAATGTAGCCACTGTGTTAACAGGCAAAAATTATGTTGAGAGAAGTGAAAGACTTTTTCTTGCATTTTCTTGTTGAGTGCTCAGAGGAGAGAAGAGGTATATATTTGTTTGAAGAGCTCAATCTCTTTATAATTCCCTCCTTCAAAAGCTATAAATGGGCAGTGGATATTACATTTGGGTGCACAGTGTATCAGAAGGAAGGTGAAGGAATACTCTCAAAAAGCATGTACCCAATTTTTATTGAAATGAAATGGAAATTACCAGCTTCAATACTGTACTGTCACTTTCTCTATCTTTGTGATAGCTTTTAAGGAACTTTCACTTCTGTGAAAAACTCAACCTTCTGCCTCTTTTGCAGGAATCTGAGATGGAATTTCTGTATTAAGATGACAGACCTGTTTCATCTGCATTGCGTTTCTCTACTGTTGCATTGCAGACTGGGGTGAAGATCAAATAAGTAAAAATATTTTCATTCAAACAGGCTGTTTTGATGCTTTGTTAGTATATCTTGATAGGTTGTTTTTTTTTGTTTTTGTTTTTTGTTTTTTTTTTGTTTTGAATTCATAGATAACATTCTTTGCTTTCGCTTTTAAATTCTTGCATTACATAGGCTGATAATAATTCAACTACATAACTGATGAAGTTGCAAAGTTGCAACAATTGAGGTGAGTTCTACCTCTCTCTCTTCTTTTTTTCTTTTTTCTTTTTTTTATTTCCCCACTGTCTATCTTTCCTGTCTATCATTGTCATCCACAGTGCGGTGGTAAAACGTGACTGAATGCTTAGGCCGACAGAGTAGTGGCCAATGGCACAAAGTCTAGTTGGAGGCTGTCTCATTCCACTCAGTGAATTCTCTGAATAGAGCACTCCCTGCTTGACAGGGTCCCAGGAGTAATGGTGTCAGATAATGACTCGGAGGAACAGTACAAGAAAAATTTGTAGAGCTTTTCAACAACTATTAGTCAACTGTCTCAAAGCAAAATTAAGCAACATCCTAACACCAATAACTACAAAGAAAGCAGTTACAACAAAGACAAGTGTAAAGCCCCCGACCTCTGGGAAGGAGCAACTCCAGACACGCTAAGGGCTGCCTGGCTGGAAAGT
>NW_011186304.1:0-912 GCF_000146605.3 Meleagris gallopavo | reverse complement strand
GGCATTAAAATACCCCCAGATGCTGAAAATGAGTAGCTGAGACTCTTCAGGGTATCATTAGTGTGCACAGAAGAATAGTGTCATGCGCTGACTCAGAAAGGCTGAGTAAAGAAAGGTGTTTTAACTGATAAATCTAACTAATGGCTGGTGAAGAAACAGAATGCTTTTGCATTGCAGTGATACTGTATACACTTGTAACTAAATCCACCTGAAGGTGTAATGAATGAATGAGTGACATAGTTTAGTTGTGCTTTTGTGCAGATGCTTGAATTCTCGTTGGTCTTATAGGAAAAAAAAAAGAAAAATTATCCTGTTATGCTTTCTTTGAAGCACTTGATTCTGAATAAGATTTGACTTCATTTTCTTGGGGTCTGTGGGGATGTTTTTGAATTTACAGAGAGCAGAATGGATATCGACCGAATCCTAATGCAGTTGGGCAAAACATCAGAACAACAGTGGCTGGGAATACAAATTCTGTTGGTCTTATGAACATGTCACCTGGTCAAGGCATGCCAATGCAGAACAGGAACTACGGCATGGGAGATCCCAATACAGTGGGTCAGCTGAGTAGCTCTCGATATGGAGGCCCTGGTAATATGGGACCAGTGAACTCTGGACCAGGAATGCAATCCTCTGCTTATCAGAGCAACAGTTATGGGTTGAATATAAGTAGCCCACCACATGGTAGTCCTGGTTTAACTTCCAACCAACAGAATCTAATGATATCTACTAGGAATCGAGGGAGTCCAAAAATGAATTCACACCAATTTTCTCCAGTTACAGGTACTTTATTTTTGCTATAAGTAATTTTTTAAAGCTTTCTTTTCTCACTTTTAAGTGCATTCCATTTGTCATCCTTTTTAACAATTCTGTGACACATTACTTAAATTTAGTATACCTAATTTTGTGGTA
>NW_011186303.1:0-394 GCF_000146605.3 Meleagris gallopavo | reverse complement strand
TGTAAATAGAAACTTGAATAAGAAGTACAAAATGGCTTCTATAAATAATGTAAAACCAATCTAACAGTAAATATTTTACTCCAGATAATGCAGATGACGTAAGACTGATAAAAAATAAAAACAACGATGACAAAACAGAAGAACACACTTTAAAAAGCCCTTTCTAGAACTCTGTAGTTTGATTTAATACTAAATGATGTTCCTGCAAAGAGAAGGATTTAAACAGGCTCAGCTCGGATAGTATCTTCCACAGAGTTATGCAAGGAAACTAAAGGAAACTATACATGTGAATACAGAAAAACTGAGCATTTTTTTTACATAAGCAGATCTTTTCCTCGAGCATAAATAATCTTGGTCTGTGTTTTCTGGGTATTTTTTGCTTTTGTCTTTTTTT
>NW_011186302.1:0-481 GCF_000146605.3 Meleagris gallopavo | reverse complement strand
GAATGTAACAGAATCACCCTCTGTCATCTAGGTCTCTTCAAAGAAAAACAACAACAACAACAACAAAAAAAACGAACAAAAACAACAACAACCATAAAGTCACTGTGGGTTGAAAACCAGCACTAAAATAAACAGTACCTGCAGGTAAATCTGAGTCAAGTTGGCTTCACCCGTCTTCAGATCAATTTTGAAATCTTCATAGTATCTATAAAGAATCAGAGAGAAATAAAGGAATTAATCCAAAGGAATATACAGCACAAAAAAGCTTCCCATGCCATTAGTTACACAGCAGGTGACTGCAGGTACAATCCTCAGTTAGGTAACCAACCAACTCTGTTCAGATAATAAAAGCTGTGTCATCATATTTCTAATTATGGTAGAAAGCAGTGAAACGACCAGATTTCTAACTAATGACAACTGCAAGATTTGGACAAACCTGAGCCACTGATTGCTCACTGTGAGCTATGAGGATAGGGGTAGC
>NW_011186301.1:0-575 GCF_000146605.3 Meleagris gallopavo | reverse complement strand
AAATTAAGAACCCCTGAAATATCAGATTTGGTCTATGACATGTTGATAGGTTTTGAGAACTGTCTATCTGGAGGAAGATATTTTCAAAAACAACTGAATGAATGAAATCAGGATGACCAGAATCAAATATTTCTGTTGCAAGAAACTTCCTGCCACAGTACTTGACTTCCATATGGTACAAAATTATATGAATTTCCTGCAGGAGGTTGTATTTGAATCCAGAACATGGATTTATACATACTAGACATGATGTTGAATTCTGTCTTAAATGCACCTTTTCTACCAGCTGTTTCTGCTTCAAGTTTTGGACATGTTTGACTTTCCCTGTGTGCAAAACACACTTGTTAGACCATACAATAGTTGCATCTTCTACTGAGATTCACATTATTGTGTGATGTGGCAGTTTGTGCTATAAATGATTGCATATAACAATGTTGGTAACCCATGATGATCTGGCAGTTGAAACTGCATGTATGATTCCTGCAGTACTCCAGCTTTTCAAATAACATGAGAACATAAAACACGGTGCTGTCTCATTAGTGACAGGCAGTTTAAACCTCAGTTGCAATTCTTTT
>NW_011186300.1:0-607 GCF_000146605.3 Meleagris gallopavo | reverse complement strand
TAATGAGAAGACGTAGGTTGAAGCAAGGTGACTTCAAAAAAGTGAGTGGTCATGTACAGTGGTCACAAATAGAATCATCCTGTTTTCCTAAAAATTTCCCAAGGCTGAAAAATTTCTGAAAGCTGCTGAAATAAACTCTTCCATTGGCACTGAATATTTTGACAGAAGGAATCTGAGAATATGTAGTCTGATTTAAGTGCATCTTTGAGTTAAATCAGACAACGTTGTTTTCCCCTTTTTGTGTCATCCAGGTTTCCTTCCTTTTTTCACTTTTAAAAATGGGTGGTTTTTTTTTGTTGTTTTGTTTTTTTTCTAAAGAATAATCGTTTTTGCTCTTGTTCACGTACTTGCAATTGAATTTCATTGGATGGAAATGGAAACTTTGGATCTCTCTGGCTTGTTTCTCTTGGGCAGCTATAATGCTTATTTTTACAAATGCCTGAATTTGTTTAGTTGAAAAATTTCTTCGTTAACAATTTGGGTGGAAAAATTTGGATCAACTGATCTGGAGATTCCTTTCTCAGCAGACTGACGAGCACGCCTTGTGAGGAGCTGCAGAGTCACAATAGGTGGTCTAGGTGAAGTGTTTGCTTTACATAATATAAAA
>NW_011186299.1:0-836 GCF_000146605.3 Meleagris gallopavo | reverse complement strand
GTGAAGTGGCTTGTGGAAGGAGGAGGCTAAAGACCAATGTTCACAGAGAAGAAAAACATGCTTAAATAGTTTGTCTGTGTCTCATCCCTTGGTCACCACGGTGAGAAAACATGCAAAGAGTACCACTGTCGTATGTTCCTGTTTGCTAGTGAGCTGAATGCTTCCCAGCAGAATCTGTGTCCTGAGACCTGGATTTTGAACCTCAGTCTCCATTTGCTCAGCACTGAACTGGAAAGACTTATTTTAACCAAATCTTTCAGCTTAACTGGTCCCACAGGCATTGTGTCCTGACTCAAGCAAGTACCATACTGCATGCTGATTCTGGAACCGATAGGAGCTAGAAACATAGAAACAAACATCAAAAGCTTGGTTGAGCTCCAATCAGTTCCCACTTTGAGTGTAAGATAGCAGGAGAAGTTGTAATGGCCTGACAGTGAGAGCAACGAGCTCTTAACAAGAGAAATACCTGTGAGAAATGTTTGACAAACTGCAGCTTTGCTCAGGTTCACCATTTTAATTTGAATGAAAACAGGTTCTAGCATCCACTTCTTTGTGAGGCTTTGGTGACTTGGCTGAGAAGGAGCTGTAACAGCTGCTTCTCAAAATACTGTGGTACGTCACCTTTTACCCTGAAGTCCAGTAACTCCTCTGTTCTGGGTCTTTGAGGCGTTCGCCTGTGTTGAATTCATCAGCGAATTGCTTCATCTCCTATGTTCATTTCCCAAAGTGGGATGATACCGACTGCATTCTTTTTAAGTGAGGAAAGTTGTTTGTTTGTAGGACGTGGTATCTGCTGAGCTCGAAACCAAAACATCTGCCATTTGAGCAGGTTAGTC
>NW_011186298.1:0-801 GCF_000146605.3 Meleagris gallopavo | reverse complement strand
ATTAGAGTCAGTCATATCCAGGTGATGACTATGACTTGTAATTAAGATGCCTCCTTACAGCACATGATATGCAAAGCATACTTCTGGGATTGCATACAAGGTTACTGTCAGAAGAGATTGCTCAAGGTGAGAACAGGAAGATGAGTATCACGTGCAGTGTTAGTTGCATGACTGCTGTGCGCCAGCACAGTGGTTTCTGGGAGCAGAGCCAGTGAGTTGTTGTGCACAGTGCTCAGGAGGTGCCTTTGGGAGTTGCTGTGGTAGTGTTCTGGTTTAGGCTTTTAGTTTCATGTGTAATATAAGGGAGGTGGCCACATCCATGCCAGCAAGCACATGCAACTGAAGAAGTGTGGAGTACTTCGGACGTAGCACGGGATAATGATGTAGAGGAGAACCTACAATGATGGTTTCTGCTTTCCTGAAGAAAAAGTATGGTATAGAGGTCTGATTTGTAGCTTATTTTTGTGAGGAATGGCCTGTTCTATTGTATCTTTAAAAAAAATAATAAATACAAAAGTTCTGAATTATGACTTCCAGAGATTCTGAATGTTTTTCAGTTATCTGTCAGTTGACTTACAGGTTTGCACATGACTGTCCAATTCTGTGATGCAAAGTCAGCACTGACAGGTGCATGTGTCTGCCTGCTGAGTGGCAACCCAGGTGGCTGTGTGCTGCTGCTTTGCCAGCCCTCAGCCATTACATGAGAAAAGCTGTTAATGGTGAATAGTGATGACAGATCTTAGGAGTAAGAACTTTTTTTTTAAAGGAGGATGGGGATAAAATTCTCCTTCTGTGCTTGTG
>NW_011186297.1:0-970 GCF_000146605.3 Meleagris gallopavo | reverse complement strand
GAGCTCCTATTCCCCATCCCTCCAGAATGCTGCTGTGAACTCTCCAGCTCACAGGATACCACACTCTGATTCTCGGATTTAGGGCCATTCCCTCCGGATAACCTCACTCCGATTCTTGGATTCAATAGTGGTGTACTGCTGACACTTCATCAAGTGCACATGGTACTGCACACCAACAGCTCCCTCCTGAGACTCACCCAAGCCTTCACTGACTGCCAAGGCAAGAATTAAATTCCCTTACCTTGGTCCATGCATGAAGGTCCAATTCTAATCAGAAACAACATTTGATTCCCACATTTTCTAGATGATAGCTGTTCTAGCACAAAGACCGTGCCAACGGGGTTCCTGCAGCGTGGTCCTCCCAGAAGAGCTGAAAGGGCAGAGCTGCACCACCCTTAGCATTGCCACTGTTTATCTGACTCACATCTGCCCTGTCCCCTTCTCTCCTTCCCTCTATTTGTACCTATCAGACACAGGTGCATTTGCACCTAAATTGTTGCAACAATTTTGGCTGTGAATGCTTGTATCTCCTCATTTTTATATCAGTATAAGTCAAGAGCAATCCTACAGGAGATTCACAGGGGCAGAGCTGGTGAAAAACGAGTGGAATCAAAAGGAGGTCCAATCGCTAGGGGTTGAGAGCCGATTTTCTTTAGAATGGAGGCCAATCCAATATGAACTAGGAAGCTTCCAGATTTCAGGACTTGTAAGAAATAAAGTTTTTAGCTGTAGAGAATAGATCATTCCTAGCTGTCACAGGCAGTGCAGCTGATGAAAGCAATGGATGTATTGACTGGCTCCAGCTGAGGAAGTGGCCGGGTGTAATTAATGCTGTTCTTAAGAACAACATGAGTCTGCAGACAGAGAAAAATTCACTTGATAGGATTTTCCCTCCACGTGACCTTCCAGGGGAAGTGCACAGCCCAAGATGTGCTCTGTGTTCGCAAATAGGAATGGGTCTTGCTGAATA
>NW_011186296.1:0-730 GCF_000146605.3 Meleagris gallopavo | reverse complement strand
AATTAATTTCAAAACTACTCAGCTATATTAGTTCCTGAAACTTGGAAAGTGTTAAAAATAACAACTCCTCAGAAATAAAAAATGATTCCTTCATGGAAGGAAAAGAGAGAAACAAGCATCTGCATTTTTTAAAATTTGACACCAGGTCTGGCCCATGTTCTATGTCACAACCCCAGAAATCCTAAGTCGGGAACCCATTTGTTTTCAATGTACTCAGTAGGAACACTAAGACTGTATAGCACAAATACTGTCCTTCAGGAACATTCAAACTGTCAAGGAAATCAGTTGTGATCTAAAAAAAATGCAAGAAAGATTGGCCTTTTAAAATTTCTTCTAATTTCTCCCAGCATGTTTGTAACAAATTTAAATTAACAAAGTGTTAAAGAAAGGAGTAGAATTCAGATCAAAATGCTTACCCAGAGATGACTTCAGCCACCCATATGCAGATGTCCACTTTTGGTGAACTGAACAACACAGTACATGACTGTGTAGGCCCTGTATGGCTACTGTCTGACTACTAATGCTGAGATAGACACTCATGTTTCCAGCATTCCGGCTGAATTCCATCCAAGGAGTCCAGAACAATGTGAGGAGTGTGGGAACCTGGTGGTCTTTGTTTGGGCTTTTTTAAATTTTCTCTAGTATATACAGGAAATTGCACTTTCTGCTAAATGCTGGTGGTAATCCAGCTATCACTGTTTCCTAAACTTGAACAGAAGTTAGATGCTTC
>NW_011186295.1:0-2590 GCF_000146605.3 Meleagris gallopavo | reverse complement strand
TTTTGCTTTGTAGATACGGGATGAAGGGGCATCTCATAGCAAATGGATGAAGGTATGTCTGTTTTCCTTCTTAAAAGTGAAAGGTGCTTCTGAAGTTCCCTTGTTATCACATGTGCTTTGCTCGTCTGCTTCTTCTCTAGAGAAGAGACCTTCATCCTGTGACTACTTTGCTTCCTGACCTCTCGTGGTAGCTGCAGGCATGAAGCACTAACAGGAACATCCTTAGTATTTTTTTTTTTAATCTGAAGCTTTTATTTTGAACTTGGTAAGTCAGTGTATGCTAAGGAGGGCATTTTAAAGGAAGCTGCAGTTGAACCGTACAAATTCATCTTCTTACTGGCTGTTAAACAGCTTATCTTGTGAGTCAGAGATCCAGAATTCCTTCAGATTCTCAAGTGAAGTTCCAGTGGATATGATGCCCCTTAATTATTGATGTACAGCTCCAGGCTTTCATTACGTGGTCTGATTTACTTTTTCCATAAAGTAAGAGCTCTGAGTTTTAACTGTGCAAAAGTCAATACCTCATTTGGAACATGAGTTGGAAAGAGACAGTATTTCACATCAGGTAACACTGTGTCTCCTTCCCTGCACACCCCTCTTTGGAAGCTCGCTTCCCTTTGAGTTATGTTATGCTGAAGTGGAATCTTAATATAAGTTCTACTGTATTCATTATTCACGCCCTTGCTGCTGCTTTGAGGCTCAGAAGGAAATGCGTTTCTTCTCAAGAGAAGGTAGGGGTTAAGCTGAGTGTGAAGAAAACTGCTGATGCTTTTTTCCTTTCCACACACAACTTTGCAGAAATTGGGTCCCTTCTGCTTAGAATCAGTCAGTCAGCGGCTATTAGGAAAGTTCTTCTAGTTTTTGTGTGCTGTACAAGGTCAGCTGTGTTATTTGTCCGTGGCAGCATCTGCAGCTATTTCATTCAGTGATTAGTTTTAGCAGAATAATACAGAAAATGGTGCACAGCAGTTAAATGTGACGTGACATTAGGAGGGAAAAACCCTTTGTAACTTCAGTGTCCTTCACGAGGCTGGCCTAGATAACATTCTGCCTGCTCCTGAGAAGTGGGAGTGCTCTCCTCTGAAACACCTTATCCTCATTCATATGTAAGGGTGTGTGATACGCTCGTAGTCTGTTAAACTGATCTGTGGTCAAAGTTTATAGCGGGACAGGTGAGCAGGAATTTTATAAAGAAACATCCTTAGGCACTGAGCTAATCAACTTTGATCACCTGCAAGAGGCTTCCTGAGAAATAGCAATTATGATGCTGGTGTTCTAATGTAACTAATTTTTCTATGGTTGTTTTATTCCTGGTTTGCCCACAACAGGCAGGAGTTGCACCTCAGCGAGTTCATAGTGCATGAGGAACATGCATCACACACTCCAATTCCATTGTACACGTTTTACGTACGGGCTTGTATTACTCACTTCCACCCCTCTGTTTTCAGAGAAGCCGGTGAGATCCAGAAGCTCACTGGGCTTTGATGACCTTTTGTTACGGCAACGTCTGGGTTCTCAGTTCCCTATGTGGTTATGATGGCAGTGCAGTGTTTAGGAAGCATGCAGCCAGCTGACTTGTTCTTCTCGTTCTGGGTTCTGTCGCACGGCGGTCGTCCTTTGCAGAGGTGGACTGCATCTGATGGCTGACTTGTGGATAGAAACGTGTATGCCGCGCTCCTTCCCTGTGTGTTATCAGCAGTCTTCATTAGGAGGAGGTCTTGTGTGAAGGAAACGAGCTTTGGTTGTGTGTTGGTCACTGTCAGTGAATGGCTCTGCAGCTCCTGCAGCCCACCCAGCGTGCCTTTTGCAGCTGAGCTTGTTGTCAAGGCATGCACAAAGAGCCGAGTTGGGTGCTAAGCCGTAAGTGCAGCTGCATGTTTCAAGTGGGACTCGTGCTGCATCTCGCTGCTGATAATAAATACTTAAAGCTGGGCCTAAGGCAGTGCAAGACTGCGCTGCCTCTCCTTTGGCACGTTAAGGTTACTGCTGTAGGTCCCCAAGGGCAATATCAGAATGAGGCTTTGCTTTACAAGCCGTGGAGGTGGCGTGGCGTAGGTGAAGCTAGGTTTACTTGTGCTGCTGTGTTCTGAAGAAATAATCTTGTACTCATGCGAATGCTGTGGTGTGTTACAGCTTGCTCTGTAATGCAGGCTTTTCTGTTCTACCGGTATTACTCCAAAGCAAGCGTGCTTTTCGCTTTCACTTTGGAGGAGAGGAACTACTGCAGCTGTTTGTCCTTCTAGGCTCTTGAGTTTTCTTCTTGTGACAAGTGCTCTCCTTAATATCTCGGGCAGGCCTCTCTCCTCTGGGACAAAGCCAGTGCCAACCGCCTGACCAACTCAGCAGGAACCGCGGGCTGTGGGAGATTGCAGCGCCTTCAGCGATGGAGCAGCGCAGGATGCTGGGCTCGGATCCCAAAGCAAACCTGCGTGAACGGAAACGTGAGCTCGTAAGTGCTGTGCACTGCTGATAGCTTTTACAGCTGTGTGCGTAAGGACTGCCTAAGGACTGCACAGCACATCCATCTGCCGCGCCAGGGCAGGAGAGAACCTGCAGCTGTCTGCTCTGTCAGTCTGAACTCCGGAATGCT
>NW_011186294.1:0-1327 GCF_000146605.3 Meleagris gallopavo | reverse complement strand
CAATGGGAAGCAGAAAGGTCTAAAAGCAAGCAAATCTGACCGCTGGGTATGTGCAGAAATAAGCTACTGCCTGCTGCAGTTATTGCTCTTAGAGTGCTTTGATCTGAAGTGCCTGCCAAGGTTCGTGTGCTTTTCCATGTTCTCTTCTGCTCGTTTTACTTTATCCTTAAGTAGACATTTGGTACCTTTCAGTTGGAGAAAATAGAATGAAGTACCTCCGTATTCTTATCCCACTTGAGATGGTTGTCCAAGTCAGCACTTCTCGGTGCATGGGAAAAGGGAAAGAGTTTGCCATGCTGTCTTCTGAAAACGTGGCTTGGCAGTGACTGTGCAGTTCTTCAGTAGCCTTGTGCTGTCTGTGCTGCAGTTCTGCAGAGAGGTGGCACATGCAGTGCCATTAAGATGAAGCCTTGATTTTCACTCTTCTGCTCGTTGCTGCGTGTGGAACAGCGGTCAAGAAAACGGCTGTCGCGTCACCTGAACAGCTCAGAGCTGAATTTGTTTTGGAAATGTGGTCACTTTATGTTGGAAATAATTCTTGTATGCGAAATTAATTTGCTCGGACTCGAAATCACAGATATTTTTAGTAAGATGCAGTTATTTTCTTCTGATTTCTGTTCTGTTTCAGCTCAGCACACGCAGCGTAGTTTACTCAGCCAGGCTGGTTGTACGTGTGAGTGGACGGACGCTTCGAAGGAGGTGGAAGCTCTGCAGCTCTGACAGATGGCCCAGGAACCCTTACTGTCGTAATCAAAGCTATGGTGATGTGCATCAAACAAAAGTAGAATAAACAAAGGAAATGCTCTGTTACCAAGAGCCAGCTTTGGTTTATGCCATATCAGTGAATATCCTGTACAGTGCTTTCGCAGCTGTGTTACCGAGACCACCAGAAGTCTTTTTTTCTACCTAACAACTACGTACCTTCGTATGTAGTTGTATCATAAATGAACTTTAATTTGATTACGCACTGGAGGAGGAATTTGTGTTTTGTTTTTTTTTAAACAGCAGTATTAAAAATACGTGGTGTTTGTATAATAGCAATCATCACTGAGATAGCGGAATAAATAGTTGCAGGTTGATCCTGTGTTGCTTTTTATTCCACACGTACAGTCTGTTTTTGAAGTGAGTATTGGCATCTGCTAGATTCCAGTAATGCCTGTTCCTTCTGTTCCTCTCTTTATTCAGACACTTCATCGCTGGCAATCTGTCAGGCTTCCCCAGCCTCCTTTCTGATCTTCGCCTCAGCGAGCAGCTTTCTACCTCAGACGTCTTTCGTAAGTATGCCTTGAATACATTTGGTTGCCCATGTAAAGTGAGTTGCACTGTT
>NW_011186293.1:0-451 GCF_000146605.3 Meleagris gallopavo | reverse complement strand
GCTTGATGCTCTGTACACCACTCAGTAGATCTTGCATCAGGACATTGGTAGTAACTTAAGGCAGAAAACACTACAAAAATGTTTTTAAAGATTTGAAAAATATGAAGGCTGCTCCAAAAGTAATGCCTCCTGTTTCATTATGCTGGCATGACATCAGAGGCAGCTGTTGGTGGCGTGGCAGCAGAGGTTGAAGCTTCCCACCAACCTCCCGTGATGTTTTGTTGCTGTGTGACAGATGGCAGCAGGGCGGCACTGACAGAATGGCATCTGACATGGAGTGTGTGTGGAGCACAGGTGTGTCACTGAACTGCTGCATGCAGAACAAACATCAGCACCTCCACCGATGCAGATGTTTACAAGTGCTGCGTGCAGCTCTTGTTCACTGCTAGTGAAAATGCATAGCTAATGGTGGTGATTGTGTTGAAAAATAGTGTTTGGTAGCTGTGATTTT
>NW_011186292.1:0-1066 GCF_000146605.3 Meleagris gallopavo | reverse complement strand
AGGCAGAAAACACTACAAAAATGTTTTTAAAGATTTGAAAAATATGAAGGCTGCTCCAAAAGTAATGCCTCCTGTTTCATTATGCTGGCCATGACATCAGAGGCGGCTGTTGGTGGCGTGGCAGCAGAGGTTGAAGCTTCCCACCAACCTCCCGTGATGTTTTGTCGCTGTGTGACAGATGGCAGCAGGGCGGCACTGACAGAATGGCATCTGACATGGAGTGTGTGTGGAGCACAGGTGTGTCACTGAACTGCTGCATGCAGAACAAACATCAGCACCTCCACCGATGCAGATGTTTACAAGTGCTGCGTGCAGCTCTTGTTCACTGCTAGTGAAAATGCATAGCTAATGGTGGTGATTGTGTTGAAAAATAGTGTTTGGTAGCTGTGATTTTTTTCTATTGAATTTTGCTCTTTGTATCTGCTGTAGTTTACATGGAAATAAATAGAAGGCTTTACTTTTGGAATGACCTACAAAAAAAATAGAGAGGAATCATATGGAAGGGATATAATTTAAAATCTTTGGAAGAGGAAACTAATAACATGTAGGCTCAGTATAATTTGCCTCATTTGCTTTTAAATCCATTAAAACAATAGTTTTAATTTCTACAGGATAGAGTTTGAACCAAATATTAAATGGCTCAACACAAGGAGGTTGAGAGCAGAGTTGGTAAACTTTATTGTCCAGGCTGAGGGAACTAAACAAGTTTTAAAGTAAGTATTTTTAAAAGAGGAATGTTTGGTAGGAATGAATCCACAAGGCTGTTTGTTAGTATTGAGTGCCATTCAGTTACTGTTCGTTGGAAATTTTCAGTGTAGAAGTTGCATCATCACGTGTATATGTTCATTCTACATTAGTAAGATAAATTTAGGATGCACAATGAATTTTAAACCATTTGACTTCAGGTGTTTTAGCAATGGATGATGTCCTCCATATTCTTACAGCTTTTTCACTATTAGATGTGTCTTGTCTACTTTCTACTTTGACTATCAAATAGAATGAAGATATTGAAACTCTGCAGTGAAAAATGCTGACATTTTAGATTAACGCTACTAAAGTTTTCCAA
>NW_011186291.1:0-718 GCF_000146605.3 Meleagris gallopavo | reverse complement strand
GTTTTAAAGTAAGTATTTTTAAAAGAGGAATGTTTGGTAGGAATGAATCCACAAGGCTGTTTGTTAGTATTGAGTGCCATTCAGTTACTGTTCGTTGGAAATTTTCAGTGTAGAAGTTGCATCATCACGTGTATATGTTCATTCTACATTAGTAAGATAAATTTAGGATGCACAATGAATTTTAAACCATTTGACTTCAGGTGTTTTAGCAATGGATGATGTCCTCCATATTCTTACAGCTTTTTCACTATTAGATGTGTCTTGTCTACTTTCTACTTTGACTATCAAATAGAATGAAGATATTGAAACTCTGCAGTGAAAAATGCTGACATTTTAGATTAACGCTACTAAAGTTTTCCAATAGCTTTTACTTAAATATTTATGTTTTTCTTTAGGCCGGGTCCCTGACATTGAAACTCTCAATTTGGAGATTGTAGGAGTGAAAACTAATTCTGAAACTGGAAAGATCATTGTTGATGCCAGTGAAGCTACTTCTGTTCCTCACATTTATGCAATCGGAGACATAACAGAGGTACTGAGTCTACATAAGCTGTGTTACAATAACAGGAAGCCAGCTTTGTTCCCGACTAATAGCTTGTCCCCAGATGTCGTCATGCTCTAGCTTATATCTTAGTGTTTTGCTCTTTTCATTTTGTGCAGCTGTACTGTTCATGCTTGGCACCTGGTTGAGTAATTTCCTTCACATGGATCTCGTGAA
>NW_011186290.1:0-582 GCF_000146605.3 Meleagris gallopavo | reverse complement strand
ACTTTAAGGGAAATATAGATTACATACAGTTCAATACTCTTCTTAATGAGGAAAATTTACAGTCCAGAAATCTTGAAGATCAAATGAGATCTGTAAATAGTAGAGTGATAATAGAAAGTGCAAACATTAATTTAGTTAAAATTTGATTTTTAGTGCAGTAAAAATACAGGCTTGACAAAATCGTCAGCAGTGCATGTGTCATGACGTAATTACTTAGGGTACATGTGCAGGCTTCATTTTAACAATGATCACATTTTTAAGAGTGAGGATCCAGAGTAAATAACATCGTTTTAAGATTAGCTTGTTTAGATTCTAAGCATATGATAAGAAGGCTACTGGAAAAAGGGAAAAATGACGTCTCAGGACTTTCTAAGGAGAATCATATTTTGTTCATAATGTTCAAAAAACGTACATTTTCTACCACTGACTTTAATGTATGTGATAACTGAGATTGTTGTTGTCTGTGATGATTCAGAGTAGGGAAGCACATGTGTTGATTTGAAGAGCCTTGATTTTTTTTAATAGTTGTGTTTGGTTATTAATGAAACATCTTGATTTCTTTTCAGATGTATGTAGTTAGAA
>NW_011186289.1:0-443 GCF_000146605.3 Meleagris gallopavo | reverse complement strand
TCTATCAAGATCTTATCCAGTGGCAACTCTATAAATAGCTGGAAAAAGCATTTCAAGTCTCCTAGAGACTAAATCCACAGAGATAAAAACCTGGCCATTAACATCATTTACTCCACTAAAATACTAATAAAGCACTTTATTATATACCCATTAGGCCAGTTGTCTCCATAACAAAATAATTTAACACACATTTAAAATAACTGAAATTACATGCAAATGTCTGTTTTCAACATCAGATTTTCAGAAAGATGCGTAAGCCAAGATCTGTTCTCACCCCATCCCACTTCTACAGTCCACTTAGAATCACAGCATCCTTAGAGTTAAAAGGGACCTCTAAAGGACATCTAGTCCAACTCCCCTGCAGTGAATAGGGACACCACAGCTAGATCAGGTTGCCAGATCCTGATCCAGCCTCACCTTGAAAGTCTCCAGAGATGGGACAT
>NW_011186288.1:0-513 GCF_000146605.3 Meleagris gallopavo | reverse complement strand
TAGTTTGATAATTAAGACCAAAGCTGTCAGCTCCAAACCTTAACCATACTCAAAACGTTATGGAAGCAAGGATTGAGTTCTGCAGGATTGCTAAATATTTGAGCATTACATTGGTAACTGACAGTAGTTAAATTACCAACATACGCTATTAACGTATTAAAGATCTAAACAACTGCATGAAATCATTCCAATGTTTTATCATGATATCCCATGTTATAACCATGACTCTTCCAAGCCAGCTCCATGCTTAATTGCCAGCAGTTTTGGCAAAGGGAGAAGGACCACTTGGTAGATTTGCTTTGAACAGTGTTTTATTTTGCTCTGTTATTTATTACATCCTATTTTGGTGCAGCTTAGTAGAAATATAAACTTCTGAACATCTTTTTGTTGTAGGAATGAATGTAGTTTACCATAGGAAACAGTAGCGTACTAGCACTCAAAAAAAAATTTCAAATCTATTATAATACTCTGCTACAGCATTTTATCTGATAACCTATCGATGATATTTAAGTT
>NW_011186287.1:0-780 GCF_000146605.3 Meleagris gallopavo | reverse complement strand
TTGCTTCAGGTATTCACTGTTGCCTTCTTAACACCACAGAGGTTGGCAGTGGTCTTAAAAAAAAACAAAAAGGCATTTAATGTTTTTTTAAACATAATCCTGCAGCAAGGGGCAGATGCACAGAGAACATACAGGGCTCCAAAGGCAGCTAAATAAGATGGTAATTAGGTATCTGAGGTACAGATAGGACAGAAGAACAACACTGTTAAAAAAGTTCCCTACTGTTTCCCATCGTAAACCACATTCATTCCCACAACAAAAAGCATGTTCAGAAGTTTATATTTCTAAGCTGCACCAAAATTGGATGTAATAAATAACAGAGCAAAATAAAACAAACTGTTCAAAGCAAATCTCAACTTTTCTGTGCTGTTTCTAATCAAAAGAGTATCTACCTTTACGAACAAAAGGACTGACAGAAAATAATGCTTTGACCACACAGACCCAAGTTTTTGGGGTCACTATCACTGCACCTGCTCCTACTACCAATAAGTTCCTAATATTACCTGTAAACTATGCAGTCACTTTGAAAGGTAAATTCACCAACTTTCCATCATAGTTACCAGCTCATTATTTAACATACAGCTGGTTTTTTTTATTCCTGCTAGAAGGCTGAACCCTCATTTATGAACATTAAGAGATATTTAGTAGTCAGTACTGCTTACACCTTAATACTCACTGTGACTTGAGCTTCATTAGAAGAACACTTCTTACACTCATCCAAGCAATTAAAAAAAGCAGCATCACCAAAGTTGCCCCAGGACTGATGTTTTCACAAAACAT
>NW_011186286.1:0-627 GCF_000146605.3 Meleagris gallopavo | reverse complement strand
TTTAAGAAAAATATACACAGAGGGGCTCTATTTATCCAGGTATGAATGCCACAAAACACAGTAGGATCTTATCTCATCCCATATCTCTGCCAAAGGATTTCAAATCCCATTTTTAGAACAAGAATTAGAATTTCTTCACCTTTTTCAACATGAAAAAAATCTCAAAATACTTTCCAAGTGTTAGCGGACTGAATTTGCAGTGCGTTTTGTATTACTATGTTCATTCCACACTGCATATAAAGCAAAGGAACTGAATAATTCAAAATCAGACTCCATAGCATAGCCAAGAATAAAACTGAAAAGATCAGTGTCCAACTCTGGATATTGAAGCCCACTACCGTAACCCATTTCTTTTGTGCTACATGTGGGAGCTATGAACAAGGCTGTTCTGCAGACAGGATAAACTGTAAATAGGATTTTTTTTAAACAAGATAACTGATTGGGATAGCAAGTCATGTATTGACAACCCTGGAGGGAGCTGGAGAGTTATAAATACGGCAGAGGTATAGATAGGAAAGAAACTGAAGTGAGGCTTCCTTTAAAGTAAATGAGAACATTCATAAACAATAGCACAGAGGAGATGCTAGGATAGTGCTTGTGAAATGCATAGTGTGGAAAGGTCTGTGC
>NW_011186285.1:0-314 GCF_000146605.3 Meleagris gallopavo | reverse complement strand
TCTGAACATCCAGCCTTCCACCACTGAAGTTGGTGGTTTACCCCTCGAGAACTTATTGCTCAAAAACTTCTCAGCTAAGGGAAGGTTGTCACAGCCCTTTACCGGGTATCACTTTACAGCAGCATTAGTTACTCCATTCTTGGCTTTTTTTTCTTTTCCCCCCTAAAACATTTTAGAAAAGGATTTTGTAAAGACGCTGCTACCTACTGAAATCATAGATCTGCCTTCTGCTTTCCCGCAAAATGCAATGAAGAACTACACCTTGCTGGGTGCCAGCTAAATCCTTCCTCCCCTATGAGGCACTTTTTTTTTTT
>NW_011186284.1:0-624 GCF_000146605.3 Meleagris gallopavo | reverse complement strand
TATTAGGAAAAACTTCTTCTCACAAAGAGTGGTCACAGAATCACACAGAATCACACAGAATCACAGAATTGTAGGGGTTGGAAGGGACCTCTAGAGATCATCGAGACCAACCCCCCTGCCAAAGCAGGTTCCCTACACCAGGTCGCACAGGTAGGCGTCCAGGCGAGACTTGAATATCTCCAGAGAAGGAGACTCCACAACCTCCCTGGGCAGCCTGTTCCAGTGCTCCGTCACCCTCACCGTGAAGAAGTTCTTACGCACATTCGTGCGAAACTTCCTATGCTGCAGCTTATGTCCGTTTCCCCTCGTCCTGTCTCCACGTACCACTGAAAAGAGACTGGCCTCACCACTATGGCCGCCACACCTCAGATATTTATAAACCTGGATCAGGTCCCCTCTCAGTCTTCTTTTCTCAAGGCTAAACAGACCCAGGTCACTTAGCCTTTCTTCATAGGGGAGATGCTCCAGGCCCTTCACCATCTTTGTGGCTTTGTCAGGCACTGGAATGGGCTGCCCAGGGAAGTAGTTGAGTCACCGTCCCTGGAGGTGTTCATGAAATGTTTAGATGTTGCACTAAGGGACATGGTTTAGTGAGTGGTGGGAAGACAATTGGACTAGATGATC
>NW_011186283.1:0-489 GCF_000146605.3 Meleagris gallopavo | reverse complement strand
TCTCCCAGTTCTTACCTTTGCTTTCTGCACCTTGGGCCATGCAGCCTAGAGCCCTGCCTGGGGAAGACTTTCACAATCCCTATCTTACCACAGAGAAATTTCTCTCACTTCACACTCAACATTTGCTCATGTCTTTGCTTCTTGGTTGTATGTACATTTCTGAATATCATTTTTCAAAGATGAAACACTGGAAGAGTAACATTTCATCAAAAATCTCTAATGAAGACATTGAGACATCAGTAAGAATTGCATCCACTCCCACCATACCAGCCTGATGCATTGGTTTATCACGAAAACATCACACTTATTTCCTCGTTTTTGTTTGACATTCTTAAAAAGATTTAAGAACGATATCATAAATGTAAATATTTTTAACTTACATAATAACAAGATTGTATATTCCATGAGGGTTGCTCTGAAAGTTATGCCTCACAATTTATTGTGGTGGACCATGATATCCAAGGCAGTACTTTGGTGGAATGACAGCAG
>NW_011186282.1:0-559 GCF_000146605.3 Meleagris gallopavo | reverse complement strand
AAGACTGGGAATGTATTTCAGTAATAGCCCAGTGTGAATTCCGTCGTTGCCTTTTGCCTATTTAAAAATGTCTTTTTTTTTTTTTTTTTTAAACTCAGCTGCTTTAACTTTTATTTTACGATTGTTTTTACTTGCTTATAACGTAATAGTAAAATAGGCCTTGGTGTTGTTCCAGCAGTGAATTTTTTTTCTATCCTGCTTCTTTCTTGGATAATGCAAGCCAAGGTGACTTGTAACAAACACAGATTGTTTCTGGGAACTTGTTATGTCTTATTGTTATGGTAAGGTCTGTCTGTAACAACAAATAAATGTTACAAAATTTCTCCTGGAATGAATACTCACATGGCTTACCAAAGAGCCTCACAAGGGAGTCCAATGTGAATTTGCTTCTATTTAGCCAGTAATGCAAAATTGAAAGTGTAAATAATAATAACAATAAAAAATAAAAAATGGCTTTAATGGCAGCAGTTCAGTTTGTTTACTTTCACGTTATGTCTGTATTTTTGGTATGTGTAGCATATGGTATGAAGGCAGCCTGTCTGCTTGGGGTAGGGAGCAG
>NW_011186281.1:0-535 GCF_000146605.3 Meleagris gallopavo | reverse complement strand
GGTACTTGTACTCTTCTTGGCCTTCATTTTATACTAACACATTCTGTTCTGTTTTTCCAAATTAAAACTCTCCCAACTGGACTTCAGAGTGGGGAAAATGTTTAAAAGAAATGTAATTAAGTGCTACTTTTTATGCAAATCTTCATACTATAAAGTGTGGCTGTGAGGAAGCTAAGAGTTTCTTCTTGTAGTACCATTATAAATTGAGAGGGATATTTGACTGAGACAACTCTGACAGTATGTGGATCAACTGAGACAAAATGCCTTTGTCAGACTTGTATTGCTTCCAGTTAGCCTGAGCTCTGGATATCCTGGCCTCAAACTTCTGTGTCCGGGAACTGCACTTCCTGCCCCATTTCTGCCATTCCATTTTCTCTAGGTGACTCTAAGTGACCTGGCTTTGCCTTTACTGTAAGAAGATGTGCTTCCTCAGTGAACTTGCTAGGCTCAAACAGATAGAGTAGAAGTACATTTGTATTAGTTTTTCATTTTATCATGAAGGAAGTGAAGTAGGGCTTGGCTTTGGAACGACAAG
>NW_011186280.1:0-403 GCF_000146605.3 Meleagris gallopavo | reverse complement strand
TGGTCTGTGTTGGAAACCAAAATGACTCCATGACTCTCTTCCCTGTTGTGTGATTGCCATTGCTATTGCAAACCACTTGTTGACAGGACCTCATCACTGCTTCAGTAAAACTTCATGGCAGTTTGGAGGCCATGTACCATCTGGCACTTACGAAATACTTTTGCAAATCTGCAGTCTCAGGCATCAACAGATGTGTGGAGAAGGTTGCAGGGATGAAAATGCACCTTGTCAGCTGCTGTGCTCTGCATTACAGTTGTATTCAATGCTTTGTCCTGTATAACTTGTCTGCCACTTCATTGTGAGGCAGAAGCAACGTACTGAACTCTGTAACAATCTCTAGGAGCTATCCAGGAAGGAGAATTTTGACTCTTTTTTTTAACTGAAATGTTGGTATGCAAGAATG
>NW_011186279.1:0-529 GCF_000146605.3 Meleagris gallopavo | reverse complement strand
AAAAAGATTTTATAATAACCTGATATAACGAGAAAAGTTTAATTGAAACATATGTGCTGAAACTAATTGGAAATACTCTTTGAATAAATAATTAACAATCAGAAATGTAAGCATGTGTAGAGCAAACAAAGGCGATGACAGAGTCTTTATTTGAGAAACAGGCACTATAGGAAAAGATATCAAAGAGGAATTAACGCACCCCTCCCAGTAACAGTTTAGAGAAAGGGATTAGCTGAGGAATGCAGCCTTCTCCCATTCCTACTCTTGCGCCACAGGAGAAAAAAAGGGCAGGGGGAAGGTGAACCGTCTCAGATCAGATTGCACATGCGCTTACGGAAGCATCCCTGAGACAGAAAGGGTGGCATTAGCCCCTGCTCCAGGCATTCACGTGCTCACATAGCTCATGTATTGGTTCAGGCTGTGACCTTGGAATTCCTCTACAGCATGGAAATCAGCTCCCTGCTTAAGTCCTTATATAAGTTTTTCGGATGTTGTACTAAGGGAAATGGTTTAGTGGGAAGTACTGGTG
>NW_011186278.1:0-896 GCF_000146605.3 Meleagris gallopavo | reverse complement strand
GAGGAAATCATCAGGCAGTGTAGTATTCAGTAACTGGAGAGAGAAATTGATTTGTGTTATCATGCAAGGACACGAGTAGATCAACAGCCCTGTCGTAGTACCTGGAAAATGGAAGAAGCTAAGCTAACTTTCAATCTTGAGGAGACAGACAGCAAAAACATCCAAGATGAGGGAGACTGGACTCTTGTCTCTGTTCAGAGCAGAAAAAGAAGTCCTCCTCTTGCCTTCAAAATGCCTCTAAACAACTGAAGAAAAGCTCTGGGGATGAAAAGAGGAGACAATATGAGTAATGATTTAGACCTGGGAAGGGACAACCATGTTGAGTTGGTCCAAATAAGGACCAAAATCAAAACTGGTGCCACCATAAAAAGACAAAGGATGTTGGTAGTTGGGGATTCCACACTGAGAGGCACTCAGGTAACGATTTGCCACTTAAACAATTTTTCTAGAAAGGCTTGAAGAGTTCCAGAAATCCACATCTGGGACATCCAGAAGAGGCTACTGGGCCTGATAAAGCCAGATGACTACTATGCACTCCTGCTCTTTCAAGTTGGCTCACAGAAATCTGCAACAAGGAAAATACAAAATATTTAAATAGCCTTTATGTCCCTTGGGAGGATGTTGAAGGGATTAGAAATACATTTAGTATTCTCCTTGATTGACTGGGTGATCTTGTAGTTCTTTTCCAACCTTGGTGATTCTATGAGTCTACTAGTTGGAGAGTGGGATCCAGTTACAAAAAGAAGGAAAACAGATCAGGAGAGTGGCCAGCAGGGCAAGGGATTGTCCCCCTCTACTCTGCCCTTGCGAAGTCCTGTCTGGAGTACAGCATCCAGGCCTGGGGCCTTGAGCACTTCACACACATGGTGCTGTTGGAGTGGATCCAGAGGAAGGCC
>NW_011186277.1:0-723 GCF_000146605.3 Meleagris gallopavo | reverse complement strand
GAGTTCCAGAAATCCACATCTGGGACATCCAGAAGAGGCTACTGGGCCTGATAAAGCCAGATGACTACTATGCACTCCTGCTCTTTCAAGTTGGCTCACAGAAATCTGCAACAAGGAAAATACAAAATATTTAAATAGCCTTTATGTCCCTTGGGAGGATGTTGAAGGGATTAGAAATACATTTAGTATTCTCCTTGATTGACTGGGTGATCTTGTAGTTCTTTTCCAACCTTGGTGATTCTATGAGTCTACTAGTTGGAGAGTGGGATCCAGTTACAAAAAGAAGGAAAACAGATCAGGAGAGTGGCCAGCAGGGCAAGGGATTGTCCCCCTCTACTCTGCCCTTGCGAAGTCCTGTCTGGAGTACAGCATCCAGGCCTGGGGCCTTGAGCACTTCACACACATGGTGCTGTTGGAGTGGATCCAGAGGAAGGCCATGTAGAATGATCAGGGGGCTGGAGCACCTCTCTTATTAAGAAAGGCGTTGGTCTTGTTCAATTTGGAGAAGAGAAGGCTCCAAGAACACCTCATTGCTATCTTTCAGTACTTGAAGGGAGATTATAAACAGAAGGAGGACCAGCTTTTTATATTGTCTGATAGCAAAAAGGTGTAATGGCTTTAAACTAAAAAAGGTGAGATTTAGAGTAGATATTAGGAACAGTTCGAGGTCAGGTTGGAAGACTAAGCAGCCTGATGTAGTGGGTTCCAGCGCTGTCGATGGCA
>NW_011186276.1:0-563 GCF_000146605.3 Meleagris gallopavo | reverse complement strand
TTGTGTGATTAACGTTGGAAAACATCCCTAAGATCAGCAGGTTTAATCCCATCCCCACTGCCCACGTCCCTCAGTGCCACATCCCCACAGTTCTGGAGCACCTCCAGGGACGGTGACTCCCCCACTTCCATGGGCAGTAGTGCCACTGCATCCCCATTCTTTCTGGGAAATCGTTCCTAATATCCAACCTGATATCCAATCTGTCAGTCACAGCTTCCTATTTTATCATCTTCTGCCTCTTTAAAGTACCAATCAGAAAACAAGCCGAAAGCTCAGCACACACTTCTGTGAGAACCCTCAGCCTGGGACACAGCCCTCAGGGAGGGCAGGGGCACAGCTTGGTCTGCTCGGTAGTGGTAGCAACTCGGTGTGGTAGCAGCAAAGGTCTGCTCTGATGATTCAAATCAAGCATTGAAACAAAAAAGTGATCCGTTTGTATCTCAGAGGATTTGCACCGCGCCACTGCCACCGCCAACGGAAAGCAAACCACGAGCTCAGGTCACTGCACACGGCAACACATCCGGGTCGCCAAGTGCGGAGGACTCACTGCTTGCATTCACGAA
>NW_011186275.1:0-386 GCF_000146605.3 Meleagris gallopavo | reverse complement strand
CAACCCAAGAGGACAGACCCCTGGTATCAAGCTATAAACCCCCAGGGCCAGGATTCACTTCATTCTACTATTTTTTGCATTTTTGTGTGCTTTTGCTTGGGGCTGTACCGATTTTCTTCACTTCCTTCCTTAGTGTAGTTGTAATTTCACAGCAGCCTTCACTACATAACAAACCTCAGAAGCCTTTCACTGCATGCAGCACCTCTAAGTCCTACCAACAGGCCAGTGAGTTTGGGCAGGTTTCCAGCACAACAAATCAGAAATGAAGGTTTTAACTGAATAACTACCACAGTGAGCAGGTGGATGAAGAAAGAGTGCTGGAAGATATCTGGATTTCAGAGATTAAAAAAATCCAACAACAGAGTCTGTGAGCACAGCCCTGGGAG
>NW_011186274.1:0-717 GCF_000146605.3 Meleagris gallopavo | reverse complement strand
TCTCCAAGCTAAACAATTCCAGTTCCCTCAACTTTTCTTCATAGGAGAGGTGCTCCAGCCCTCTGATCTTCTCAGTGCCCTCCTCTGGACCCGCTCCAAGAGCTCCACGTCCTTCCTGTGCTGGGGGCCCCAGGCCTGGATGCAGTATGGCAGATGGGGCCTCACAAGAGCTGAGTAGAAGGGGGACAATCACCTCCCTCTCCCTGCTGGCCACCCCTTTTTTAATGTAGCCCAGGATATAATCGGCCTTCCAGGCTGCAAGCACAAAAGATGAACAAATCTAGATATTCAAGGGAGATCTCAAAATCCTCAGGACCCAGAGTAGTAGCTAAGGAATGGCAGCCAAACCTATCAAATGCCACACCACACAAATCAGGTCTGTTGAATCACTATGGAGCTACTATGGGGAAAAAAAAAATAAAAAAATAGAAGTGTCCTTTACTGTGTACCATCAGCTGGGAAAAAGTTCTAATTCAAAATTGTCTAACGATATGCATCCGATTCTTTCACAGCAAAGTATCTGACTGCTTTGCATTTGAGTTGCTTTCATCACCATTAGGTGTTACTTCTGGTTTTCTTCTACACAAAAAATAAACTCAACATTTGCATGGCCATTAAACTGTTCTCTGATATTTTTCATTTAAAAAGAACAGTTGGAATTAAACAACATTTTGAATTAGGACTCCAATGAGAAAAAAATGAACAGCTTTTTTTGGT
>NW_011186273.1:0-411 GCF_000146605.3 Meleagris gallopavo | reverse complement strand
CAAGTAATCTATCTTGGAAAGGGAGATTGAAGAGAATGATCTTTGAAGTTTTTCATTTTTTCCCACTGAATGATTTTTAGATTCTTTATCTATTTTGATAATGCCAGGCTTGGGCCAGAAAGATCCTAGATTTATTCTTGGATTTATTTGTGTTTGATAAAGTGTAGATTCTAAGAACATCTTTAAAAAAGAGATAAGCTCTTCCTCCAAAAACTGAGAAATGTCTGTTGTCTCTGTTTAGTGCCTAAAAAGATCCTGGTCCTTCACAGAACTTTAGCTGAATACATCAGGGAAAACCAAATCAAGTCGGCTGCTTCTGGCATTAGATCTCAGCAATTTTGTTCATCCCTTCCTCCCACCAGGAAAAGTAGCCTTCATTATTCATTGGCTACATAGGCAGTATAAGCTCCT
>NW_011186272.1:0-742 GCF_000146605.3 Meleagris gallopavo | reverse complement strand
TGTGGCATGCTGCAATGCTATGTAAAGATATTCCTATTTCTATGCACTGAAGTGAATGGTTCTGTATTTACAGATCCTTTGAAGCATCATTTCCTCAGCTTTGCTTGTTAAAATATATAGGCATATCACTGTGGCCTCGAATGAAATGAGATGGATATATTAGACATGCATAATGCAACCAGACTGCACTCTTCTGAATTCTACATCTACACATTTCTGTTTGTTGGTATGATCTGCAGAAGAAACACTGAGGTGATTTCAGAGAATGAAAACATTACAGAAATATGTCAAATACATTTCCATCACCAAGGCTTAACACTTGTGGTGTGTATTTGGGAGGAAAAAAGGTACTGCAATTTAAGACCTATCCCACTTAATTTGAATTGCTGGATGGAAGAAGAAAGGAACCAAGAATGCAGGATTAACAACGGCTTTCCTGGAGCTGTTCTTGTGAGCTTCAGCAAAAATGTTTCTCACAAATGTCACAAAAGTTGCATTTACTATTCTGGTACATTGTCATGAATGTGTCTTAGATGCAAAAATTATATTTGATCTCTCTGCTTTCTCTGCAGATTCACTGTAGTGGGAGTAGGATCAGGCTTTCGATAGATATTCTGTTCTGCACTCTGTCTCTGTCTGCACCTCCCTCTCTTGCACTCTTTAATCTTTCTAAGCAATTTTCTCTCTTCCTGCAGGGGTGATTGAAATGATCCTTTGAAGCAACCAGCTTTGACATTTGAAA
>NW_011186271.1:0-577 GCF_000146605.3 Meleagris gallopavo | reverse complement strand
GGAGCCTAGCCCTACTAACTCTTCTTAGGTTTGTACAATTTCTAATCCTTTTCTTAATGCACCAAAGAGAAAGTTTGGAGTTCTATTTAAGTCTCAGAAAATCATATTTATCCCAGTAACTGAGTTTCCTTCAGTGACCATGTGAAGAGGCAACCTCAAAAAGTCTGCAGCCTTACAATGTGTTTGGAAATTTGGATGGAATGTTAACTTGCTGAGTTTTGTATAAGCTGGGATCAATGAACTGGATGGCACCTACTGCAGAATTCAAGCTAACTACCCTGTATTTAGAGATGAAGTATTGCTGCTATGTCATTTTACTGAAGTTTTGAGCTTCTACTCTAAGCATGAACAGAGCACAGCTGGACATTCAGAAATGCTTTCCCAAAGAAGGAATGCACACTAAGCAAGTGTGTGCTTGCCAAGGAAACAGGAAAAGAGGGAAAGGGTAACAGGAGTGCAGTAAAGGAAAAAGAACAGGATGGAATGGTGTCATATTTGGGAAGGAAAGAGTATAGTGAAGTTCAAGTCAGAGAGGATTGGAAAGGACTAGAGGAAAGGAGCAGAGATAGGGATAGGA
>NW_011186270.1:0-371 GCF_000146605.3 Meleagris gallopavo | reverse complement strand
TCCTATGATGTGCTTTATGAGATTTTAATTATTATTGTTTATTATTATTGTGTTTTAATTGTCTGCTCGGGCCCCTCCGCGCCCTTCAGTGAGCAATTTATAAAAAACATTATTTTCATTATTACTATTATTTGTACAGTTTTCTCACATCCTTCACATCTCCCCTTTGCCCCTTTACTTTTTTACAGACCTAGATGATATCCCTTTATGTCTCCTCATAAGTCAGACCTCCCAAACCCTCTTCTCTGTGTTCCCACTGGATTTTAATGCTCTTTTGTTCTTCTCTTTAGGGAAGAGCTGCAGGGCCAGGCTGGACAAGGAGCAGAGCCCTGCACACAAGTGGGAGCACAGGCAGCACTCAGACACCGGGA
>NW_011186269.1:0-823 GCF_000146605.3 Meleagris gallopavo | reverse complement strand
AAACCTTTGGGAGTATAGCCATAATGAGAGTTATATATGTTATTTCTGAAGTTTCATCCTTCAGTCTTTACTTTTCGTATGCTTTGATTCTGCTTTTGCCTTTGTATATGTGCAAGAAGAGAGAGATAATCTGGGGCTTGTCCAATCTAAGTGTAGAAAAAATTGTCATCTGCTTCATTTTATTCTAAACGCAGGATGTTCTTTGTATATATTTACTATTTTGTGAAGCTCAATTTGAATTATTCCAGGAAATAGGACTTCCTCTATTTCCTTTAAAAGAAAATTCCTAACAGACCTTAGTGTCAGGAGATTTCCTGAAGGTTAACATTTTCTACTTCATTCTATCACACCTAATAAAATACTCCTTTATCTTGCATTCATTCAGAAAATACACGGCTATACACTTCCAGTATGTCTCCATGTGTAGTATAGTCTTTCTTTTTTCTCCCCAGTCTTCAGTAAACATTTTTTTAAATAAACATAAGTAAATACGGAAGGAGTCAGCCTTCTGCAATGCTAGTTGATGTTAGTAAACATTTATTTTTACTTGCTGATATTTTCATGTTGGTACCATAAATTTCAGTGATGAAACCAGTCCACGTGAGACAGCTAAGGTACTGAAGAAGCTTGCAGCCTACTTGAAAAATAGAAGTTATTGGTCATGGGACAGAAGGCAACAATGGACCTGGAAAGTTTATAATTAAAAATAGTAAAATAAAAAATGACAATTAAGAGGAACAGTTATTAACTCTCCTGCATATACTTACAATGCTGCTATTTATCAGCTGTAGTAGATTCTACTTCAAATAGTTCAGTATTCCTA
>NW_011186268.1:0-713 GCF_000146605.3 Meleagris gallopavo | reverse complement strand
TGTGCAATCCTCCTGTCCTTCCCCTCCATTCAGCATGGCTGAGAACACAACTGAAGGACAGTGTCCAGTCCAGGGGCTAACCAGTAAAGAGACACGGATATACTGGCTGGAGAGCATCTAGTGCAGGGCCACTAAGAGGATCTGGGACTGGACCATCTTTCTTATGAGGAAAGGCTGAGAGAGTGGGGACTGTTCAGCCCGAAGAAAAGGAGCTCAGGAGGGCTCTCATCAGCATCTACAGATGCCTGAAGGAAGGGTGGAAAGTCAACAGAGCCAGGCTCATTTCAGTTGTATCTGACGACACGACAAGAGGCAACGGGCACAAACTGAAACTCTAAGGTCACAAACTGGCCAAAAAACATCCTTTAGAAAACTAAAACTTCATGTTCAGAAACAAAAGAAATTCAAAGACACAACAATTTTGTCAGCTGGACTCTTAGAGCAGAAAGGTCTGCCTTGCCAGGTCACGCTCATTTAAGGCACCAAATACTTTATTCATTAGATATAGTATGTGCTTCAAAATTGTGAGAGAGAGGCACAGCTTAATGAAGGAAATCACATAAGGTATGCATTTTGTGAAAGCTGTCATATAATGTTACATGCTGGATTATCTCACACTACAAACAACATTCCTAAGAGGAAAACACGATTCTTCCAACTTACCATCGGTAGAAGTTGAGTAGTTTAGATGGAACGTTTCTGTAAGTGTCAAT
>NW_011186267.1:0-562 GCF_000146605.3 Meleagris gallopavo | reverse complement strand
AGTTATGAAGAGTTTGACTCAAGGAAATGGCCTCAAAATCTTCATCTCGTCTCATCGTATTAGTAATGCTTCAACAGCAAGATTTATCTTACCTAATATTTGGTCAAATCAACAAAGAAGTGATTCGTAGTACAGCTGATCCTTCCATTTAAACCTGCAAATGAGAAGTGCAATGGTGCCAAGAACCAATTAATTTCCTAGGGCGGAATGCATGTAAAAATAGTAGAGGTATGCACTCTCTGAGACACATTCCTCTGCAGCTCTCCAAAGAATTTAACAGGCCCTTATGAGTTGTTATTACAAACCACTGAAATGTCATCTTTGGGTAATGAAGAAAAAAAGTAAAGCAGCAGAAAATATAAAGATCTGTAACTGAAATAAAGTACACGCAAGAAAAATCATGCCTACTACTCCTTTTAGCTTAGGAATTCAGACAATACTATATTTCATTGTGAAGTTCATGCACATGAGCTCAGCATTTCGTGCCCCATGGGTTTACACCCTGAAGCCAGGCTCGTCACAGGAGCTTGTGCACCCTGCCACTTGAACAGAACATCAATGA
>NW_011186266.1:0-700 GCF_000146605.3 Meleagris gallopavo | reverse complement strand
TTTCCCTCTTCTAAGTGCCCAGTTCTGGCACTGTGTACATGGCTGAACTTCTTCTTGATTGGTGCCCTGAGTTGGGTTGGCTGTGACCCAGAGGAAAGGCCCCTATTGGAGCTGTGTGTATGCACCAGATCTGTCCTGCCAAGCCAACGGGCTGCAGCTCAAGAATTAACAGCGTTGACTCAGGCCTGAAGACTTGAAAGGAAATTTCTATCAACAGATTTTAAAGATCTTAAAATATACAGCTAGAGTAGCCTCAGGTTTCTCAGGCAGCTGCCAAATCAAACTGAATAATAAAATAAAACTGAATAATAAAGCGATCACACAGTGTAAGATCAAGACAGGGTTGAGTTAGGAGCACCTCCAGTAATTACTGGATGGGGAGCAGCCTCCAGCTTCTGCCAACACACCGAGGGCCGAAAACAGCAACAAAACTTCCCCAAATGAAACAGCTCTTCCCTCCCCTTCAGCTCTCTACTTTCTCTTTTTGCTCCCTACTGCGGGCAGGACTTTGAACGCAGGTTTGAGCCCAGGAGGGGACCCTGGGCTGTGGTGACACAGATGGAGCTTGTGGACAACGGGATGCCAAGGGTGGAGCAAGGGGAGAGCACTGTCCAGCATCCCTTGGCTGCTTTGAATGGAGCCACATCTCCTTCCATCCTTCTTTCCACTTTTACTACTGTTTTTGTTGAAAAAGCCAGCA
>NW_011186265.1:0-963 GCF_000146605.3 Meleagris gallopavo | reverse complement strand
CTAACCATGGTGTTGTTTATCCTGGCTGCCCGTAGTAAAACAAGGCGATTCAGGAACGTGTGCTTTATTTAGATTTTTGCATGAAATAAATAAGATGCAGATTTTGTCCTTTCTGCCATGAGCCCTATTTGGAAGAAAATTTCCAAGGTGTAGGCCAGGCTTATGGGAAGTTCAGTAACTGGGAACGCATGCTGTTCCCCTAGCAGAGGACAGGGAGATGGGGGGAGCAGGAGCCCTGCCCTTGCATGGGAGCACCAGTGGGGACTCTCCAAGCCCCAGTCACATTGCCTTTGTTCAGCTGCATCTAGCATAGCACAGTGTGTGTAAGCGTGTGCCCATCCACACAGATCCCTAACCACACAAGATGTTATCGCCACGTCATTATGTTCTTATTAATGCATTCAGCATGAAAAGACCCCCACAGATCTATCTGCACTGTAAATGGATACTGTAAGTTGGATATCAGGTGTCACGGTCATCAGATGTCATTCTGTATTTTTAGCTGCTGCCTGGAGCCATTTTTCAGCTCTTTAAAACGCCATTTGGTCACCCTCATTGCGCTTTAGCAATGCAATGCTCATGGAGCCTCCTAACACAGCCTTTGCTCAGTCCAAGCCCATGCACAAAGGGCTCCTGCTACCTCAGAGGGAGCAGCAGGATTTTCTTCCCTCAAGCACTAGCATTTACTTTACAGCCTCATGTTTTTCTTAGTATTCAAATGTCGAGCTCCTGGAATTGCTTGGTGCTGGCAGATCTGTAGGAGTGGTTTACACTTTGTCTCACTTAGAAAATGAATAAGGCAGCAGCAAAACATAACAGCAAAATTCTCTAGTGAAGCTGGCCTCTGGGAATGGAGGGAATTTGCAGCCCTGGCTGATGACAAGACACAGGGCAGCTATTCAACTTTCCCACTTCATCCTGGATAGGAACTTCAGCTTTCAAAGACTTCCCAAGAGGTCAACC
>NW_011186264.1:0-498 GCF_000146605.3 Meleagris gallopavo | reverse complement strand
GGTGACTCCACCACCTCCCTGGGCAGCCCATTCCAGTGCCTGACCATCCTTTCGGAAAGAAATACTTCCTAATGTCCAGCTTGAATCTCCCCTGCCGTAGCTTGAAACCATTCCCTCTGGTCCTATCACTAATGACATGAGAGAAGAGGCCGACCCCCAGCTCACTACAACCTCCCTTCAGGAAGTTATAGAGAGCAATGAGGTCTCCCCTGAGCCTCCTCTTCTCCAGGCTGAACATTCCCAGCTCCTTCAGCCTCTCCTCATATGGCCTGTGTTCCAGACCCCTCACCAGCTTTGTTGCCCTCCTTTGAACACGTTCCAGGCCTCAATGTCTTTCTTGCAGTGAGGGGCCCAAAACTGGACACAGTACTCGAGGTGCGGCCTCACCGGTGCTGAGTACAGGGGAACAATCACCTCTCTGCTCTTGCTGGCAACACTGTTTCTGATGCAAGCCAGGATGCCATTGGCCTTCTTGGCCACCTGGGCACACTGTAGGCT
>NW_011186263.1:0-789 GCF_000146605.3 Meleagris gallopavo | reverse complement strand
ACCTCTGAGGTGGTATGGGTAATTGCATTGACTCTTTATAACTGGGAAGGCATGAAATATGCAATTTGTAAGAGCGCACAAAAATCCTTTCAGTGTAAATGCAACAACACCGTTTCCTGAAAGTAGCTTTTTCACCTGGGGCACGTGAAATAAGCTAAACCAACAAAAGCAGAATTCTGATGTCATGCTTATGTTACCTTCTGATGTCACGCTACGCTACCATCGTACGAGCAGTGTTCCACAACTCCACTGTACTTTTATCAATATTCTTGCAAATGGCAAGGTTTACACAGCTGTATTCACATCAGCTCATTAGCTTGCTTCAATTTTGACCAGGAAACACCAAATCCACAGAGCAGGAAAGACCTAGGTTTGTATGAATTCAACTGCTGTACCAAAACTGCCAATAAGAGAGTTAACTGAGATGGTTCAAGGGACATTTATTCATTAGGAGACAAAAGTGTTTATCTTAGATTAGTCAAGTTGCCATCAGAGAGTTAGAACTTGTCCTGGAAGTCTAACCTGTACTACTGCAGGAAAAAAGATGCTATTTAAGACAGCGGCTTGGGAAAAAGCCTAAGCTGCATATCAGGCCAGAATGAAACCCACAAAGCTCTAACTTAACTCAGCCACCTGTGTCACTGGAACATCTAGCCCTGAAAAGAAAATTTGGGTAATTTCAAGACCATCTTCTACCACACTGACTGCAAATCCTTGACATAATTTATTTAATTGCTAACTGTTCCTTTCTCACCTTTTTTCTTGCTAATAATCATGTCCATAGTCTGG
>NW_011186262.1:0-732 GCF_000146605.3 Meleagris gallopavo | reverse complement strand
GTCAAGTTTATGTATATATGGAAAGTATAACATTTTAAATATTCAAAAGTAACAGACAGACAAACCTAGAATCTTACAGAAGATTGAGGAAAGAGAGCTTTTTTCTGTATTCTCAACTTCCCAGAATACTTCAGTTTCTGGCCTGCCAGAATCTTTTACACTGTTGCTTCTTCTTTCACTTTTCAAATATACAAAATTAAAGCTTACCCTTTTTTTACAGTAAACACATAACAGACACAAACACCAATTTACCCGAACCTCTAGGCAGTGGTCAAGTGAGCAAAATCCCCCCTCCCCCCAAGTCTGAGAGCAAGTCTGAGAATGCCTCAGGAAGCTGAAAATGTACAATATGGGGCCGGATGCCATGCGTCCCAGAGTTCAGAAGAAAGTGGCTGATGTGGTTGTAAGGCCACTCTCCATCATATCTGAAAAGTCATGGCTGCCAGGCAAAGTCCGCACCGACTGCAAAAAGGAAAACATTTTCAAGAAAGGAATACCCAGGGAACTACAGGCTGTTGAATATCACATCTGTGTCTGGGAAGATCATGGAGCAGATCCTCCTGGAAGAGATGTTAAGGCACATGTGAGCTATGGAGGTGATACAAGACAGCCAGCACGACTTCACCAAGGGCAGATAGATCATGACTGACCAATGTGGTGGCCTTTTATAATGGAGTGACAGCAACGGTGGACAAAGGAAGAGCAACTGGTGTTGTTCGGGCTTGTGCAAGG
>NW_011186261.1:0-2287 GCF_000146605.3 Meleagris gallopavo | reverse complement strand
TTTCTGCTTCATGCCCTGTGCTTGTGTTTCCACGTGCCTCCCCTACCAGCAACCCTTCCTAATTACTATCTGCTTGTGTAACCTATGAGCCGGTGCTTGCCCCTTAGGACAAATGCACTCATCCAGAAGACGTGAAGCTCTGCACAGTTATTGTGAAGTCCAATGGGAGTTTCCAAGTTAATAAGCGCAAAGTGGTGAGTGTTAAAGAGAAGTGGTAGTTTTTCAGAGCGTTCAGCTTTCCCCTTTTCTCCCTTCTCAGGGCTCAAAATGAATTTATGCAGTGTGGGAGAAAAATAAGCTAAGAGCAAAGGTTACCATTCAATCTCAAAATTTAAATATTCTTCCTGTTCCTTAGCGTGAAGCAGCGGGTTTAACACCACAGAGCTCAAAAAGCCAGACTAAGATCACCTAAAGAGCAGCTATAAAAGCCATGACATTTTAACAATTTTTGTCTCTTTGATTTTCTTCTCCTCTCTATTATTTACTTTAAGTCTTGGACTGCATTGGCTGTGTTGGGTTTTGTAGATTTTGTTTTTATTTACACTGTTAAAACTCAAATCAAATATATGGGGAGGGAAGACAGTGTCTCTCCCATCTCTTAACCTCCTTGTGCAATAAAGGAGCAAGAGTCATTTCCTGCAGTTCTGTCAAACCCATCTACCCAAATGTATTCTCACGTGTAAACAACTTCTAGACCTTTCTCCAAGGCTCTCCCAAAAAGCAGGGAGGGAGAAGAGGTGTTGATTGTTCTTCAGCATCATCCAGCTTCACTGTAAGAAACGTTCATCGCTCCTCCCTGTATATTTACCTGCCTTATGATGTGGGCATTTGCTTCTCACCCAGGAGGCGGAAAGTCACATAGAGATGGAAATGGAGATGGTGTCCAGTACCAGTCCCCCTGAGAGAACCATTGCCAAGGCAGCAGCACCAAGCAACCACCAGCTGGTTGTGCCCGTTGCCTCAAGCCGGTGCACCTTGGACAGCCCTGGGAAAGTAGAGAAGAATGGACATGCCAAAGAAAATCTGCACACAGCCAAGGTCTTTGAGATCCAGTCCATGCCTAATGGCAAGACGAGGAGCACTCTTCTCAAGGCTATGAACAGGAGGAAACTCTCACAGCAGAAGGAGAAGAAAGCCACCCAGATGCTAGCCATTGTACTTGGTGAGAGCGCACATTGGCTTCACCCTGTATTCCTCAAGACAGGCAACAGCTACTCAGGGTTAAGGCACCCAGGCTGAATGCTTGACACAGGCTGTTTTCCCAGGTCCCTAAAGGAACAGTTCCATTCAGTACATCAGAAATGTGTTTGTGTAAACAGGCAGCAGGCTTCAAGTAGGAAGGCTGCATCCCTGCAGCCAGGAATGTGGCACGGGGCTGTAAGAAGGCTCAGGAAGCCGTCCTGCTGTCCAGTGTTTGCAGTGCCAAAAGACAGGGGCAAGAAATCTCATATGCTTTCTAATACAGCTTATAGCACAAGAGGCAGCATAGTTCAGTAAGAAACCGGTGCCCCTGAAGGGCAGAGGTTTTGATGTAGCCTGTCTATTTACAGCAGCAAAAAATTTCTTTACCACTTGGTTACTTAGGATATAGTCAGAGACATAGCAACAAACAGAAGGTTTACTGTTCTCCATCTCAGAAATTTTCCAGTTTTTGGCAATCAAGATCTGTCTCTTTCCTTTCCCCCCAGGTGTTTTCATCATCTGCTGGCTCCCATTCTTCATCACTCACATCTTGAACATGCACTGCGATTGCAACATCCCCCCAGCAATGTACAGCGCCTTTACGTGGCTTGGATATGTCAACAGTGCTGTCAATCCAATTATTTACACCACCTTCAATATTGAATTTCGCAAGGCTTTCATGAAGATCCTCCACTGTTAAAAGTAAAAACATTAACCACAATTTTACGAATGAGAAAAAGAAACCAATGCCATTCACGCGCACAAACAGGCAGCCATGAAGAGATCTTGAGCTCTTGTGCTGGACATGAGGAGCGCAGTGCGATGGAGTGCCGTGCCCACACACCTCTTGGCAGGGACATCATGGGGACCTTCATGCTGAGGTTCTCCCACTCCTTGGGGCGACCTTTGGGCTCCGGGACATCCATCCCAGGGGCATGTCTAAGAGTTACTCTCACACTGTGTTTGAAGTGGAAGCAAAAATCGAGACACACTCGCTTGATTCTTGCCTGTGGCCATCTAACCTTGAGTGCATTAAACACAGACACTCGCAGAGCCGCGTGCAGGCAGTGATGAGTCACTGCTGCTGGCTCGTGCATGGAGTCAC
>NW_011186260.1:0-836 GCF_000146605.3 Meleagris gallopavo | reverse complement strand
AGCGGACTTCTGAAAACATCAGGTTAAGGACCATTTTGTAATCATCTTTCCCAAGTGGTGATCCTTTCTAAGTTACACAGACTGTGCAAACACAGAAGTGTGAAGTGGAGGTACTCTTGTTTTACAGAGAGATGACTTTGACATAGCCCCAGTCTGTTCCTCCCTGCCCATGGCATCCCAGTTCCTTTGACTGGGCCATGTGGCAGGGGAGCACTCGCTAGCTGGATGATAATGCTGAATCCTTGCAAGTATCCTAAACCCAAGCTGGGAAAAGTTACACTCTGAATAGAACCAGGTCTCCTTTTCAAAGAAATATACTCCCTTCCCACACATCCCTACCTCTGAATATGTCAGAGAACTACTATTGTTCTGCCCGTCACCCACAATCATAAGACGCAGATGTGATGGATGCTATATAACCAAGCTGTTCTTCAGCAGTGCAGCGTCTGATCAAGTCCGTTTAAGTATTTCTTAAAGCACAGCGTAATTTTAGTCAGAACGCTTCCCAACTCAATAAACCTATAAACAAATAAAGCCTATTTTGAAATCAGTATTAGAAGTCAAGAATTTGTCTGTATTCTCTAAACAATACCGTTTTGCTTATTAGAAAGCACACTTACAACTGCAGATGTTTAAAACATTAGGTCTACACGGTGCTGAGGTGCAGGCATGGAACCGGCAGGAGTTCCAGGCTTCCGAGATCTAGCTGCCTACTATTTACTTCTCCTTCAGCTTCTTCAAAAAACGAGCCCGTATTTGTTTGTTTGTTTTCATGACTAAACTCTTGGCAGCAGGTGTAGGTAGAATAGAGAAGATCCAGGCCTAGAAATCAAAGG
>NW_011186259.1:0-1439 GCF_000146605.3 Meleagris gallopavo | reverse complement strand
CAGAACCAGAGGGTTGTTTTGTCTACAAATACCTGTGAACTTGGAAATCAAAATGTGCAAAGAACAAAAAAACATGACATGCACAGTGACTAAGTTCAATCAAGTGAAGGAGAAAGAAGAAGCAAGGAGAGTCTGTTCCTCACTTTGAGCTAAAACTCATTTCAATCTTTTTATGATTGGACTTGTTAACAGCAAAGGAAGAAAGTAACGATGGAGCAACATACTGAAATGGAGATTTGTTCAAGAATCATCTTTACGGAATTACAACCAGGCAGAACCAAGAATCCACAGTGCCACTGAAAATCAGGTGAGGGGAATAGTCCTCTCTCCAGCACATTGTAGATGATCCCAGCAGTCCGTTGGAAGACTCAGCTGGTGCTAAGAGCCGTCACTTTATTCCACTCCTTTTTTGGTTAGCCTTTTTTTCCCCCCTTCTTGAAATGGTACAACATTTTGTGAACAGCACATTAGGGCAAAATGTGAATCTCAGGTATGCTAAAAATGACACGTAGGCAGTCAGCTACTGGAAGTCTTCCAGTTGGCTTCAGGCTGAAATCCACATTAATTACGCTGAAATGAATAACCGCTTATAGAATTGCACCGGTGGAAAATTTTCCTTCACTCTTTGTCATATTTTGACTGAAAAACTACAGTTCCAAATGTAAATGTTAAATATTAATATTGAATTTAAATATACATGAAGAGAACTGCTTTACATACTCACACTATGAGTCTAATTTAAGATTTCATTTCAGTGGATTAAGCAACAAGACTGTTTCATTGTACCATTAATCTCAAAATGCAACCAGTTGAGTTTAATTGCCTGCCTAAAAATGGTAGTCTCACTTTCCACTTCTGTCTTTCAAAGCAATTGGATCTTTTGCCGGTGTTTGAAAAACTAAACATATGTACATGACATAATGGGATATAACCTGGCATTCATGTGATACCTGTATCAAGTTTCATCAGACATTCTCAAAGAAGTGTCATCCAACACTGAAATGGAGAGATGTGAAATTGCAGAGATGGAAGAAGTAAAGGATGTTAGTAGAGTCTACTTTATTAGAGAGAATGGAAAAACTGTATTTGTCTTCACCACTGGGCCTCATGTTGATCACAAGTTATCAAGTTACCTAGATAAACAGAAAAGAAACAAACAGTGGAGGAATAAAGACTGAATTGAAAGTACAATAAGGCAAAGATATCTGATGCTCACTTTCAGAGGTGGTGGTAAAAGAGCTCCTAGTAAAATACAATGGTTGATAGGATCCACTGTTACACAGTGACACAGATGGAGTTGAATGTCAGGTTTTTAGGGAAAAAGACTCCTGTCTCCTGGGCTGCCAAAACCACCGACTGTTTGTGTCCCTAAGCTCTTCCATTTTTGCATTCCACCTGTGTTATTTGATGTAATGAAGTTATCACCTCTTCCAGTAAAT
>NW_011186258.1:0-1220 GCF_000146605.3 Meleagris gallopavo | reverse complement strand
TGTCTGTTGCTCCCAAGAGTGGCAAACCTCATTTGAGAGTGCTGCAGGGAGCCCTGGAGGCGTGCAAGCTCACCCCAAGAAGAGCGGGCAGCATGTTGCCCGTTGCATCCACCTGCAGTACGTAGTCATCAAAGAAGTTCATGATGACCTTCTGCCCTCTCAGAGAAAGAATGCCAAGTTTGCTGAAGAAGAAGTCAACTTCTTTCTTTCCTCGGAGGGTCTCAGCAAAGAAGAGCAGGGTCTCATGGATGCACTGCTCTACGATGGGCACGCGGAAGTAAATGCTTTCAGCAATCTCCTGGAAGTCCAACGGATACTCAAATATCTCGTCTGCAAAACAAACACAGACCAACCACATCACTCCCTGCAGGAAAAGCACGTAAGCTCTTGCCATGTCACAGGGATTTTAGCACAGCAAAATGCTGGGGCTGTGCAGTGGAGCAAAGCAAAGCAAAGCAAAATTCTTCTTACAAGGAATTTTGGTCTTAGGCTCCTTGAGCTTGTAAAACTGCTGGATGTGGCGGTTCAGCTGGAAAACGGGTCTGTCCACATCCAGAACCCAATCCTCTCCAGCGGAGGCATGAGCTGGCACAACTGCAAAGCTCCCAATTCCAATATCCACCGCCTGAAATGTCAAACAAGAAGAGGGAGACATGGCAGTGCTGGGCAGAGGTGGAAAAGGTGCTCGATGACCTGCTGGCCTTGGGCATGGTGTTGTGTGGCCTGCCCGCCGCTCAGGCGCAAAGGGGCAAGCGGGGCCACAAGTAGGAGGTAAGGCTCACCCTCTTCTCCAGCAGCTCTCTTCGAATGTAGTTGGATGTGGCCTCCCACACTTTGCAGATTTCTGGAAAGCAAAAGAAAGACCCATCACTCTTGGAGTTGGCAACGCCCAACCTTTCTGAAACCCCTTCCCCCCAGTAGAGGAGAGAGCGGGATGCGACCAAGCTCTCCCTTGCCCTCAACGAGGACTCGTGCTGCTGCAGCTTCCAGTACAGCTCTTGGTTGTGCCCAGCGAGCGGGAAGCGCACACTGCGCCCGGGGCTGGTCTGGAGAGGGAAGGGATGCGCTTTGGGGAACGGGGGTCCTGGCACCGGCAGCAGGCCTGGGCTGCCAAAGCAATCCCTGAGCCGGCGGGCACCACCCGGCAAGGCTCTCCTTGCAGACACGAGGCCCGTCCTGAGGACCTTCCTCCAGCTGCCCAGCCCCCAGCTTTCCACACC
>NW_011186257.1:0-694 GCF_000146605.3 Meleagris gallopavo | reverse complement strand
CAACCTAAACTTACCCTGGTACAACTTTCACCAGAATCACTTTCCACACCGGTTGGGAAGTAGAAAAAAGAAGAGGATAGGTGCCCCATGAGACTGCATAGAAATGGAACCTTACAAATTGTCCTGGGCTTGGAAACCCATTACTTCTCTGGGCAACGGCATACATCTTTCTCTGCCTTACTGTGATGTAAGGAGGATGCTGCACTAATTCCCACAGGATTTTCTTTCTTCTGCTCCATTTTGATGGGTTACTTAGGTGAGTGGTCCCAAGACAGTTTGGTTTATTTAGGAAACTAACAACTTGTGTTGGGACTAAATATGATTAACCATCCCCTGCAGACTCTAAGAACTCCTTACTGTTAGAAACAAAGTGTGAAAAAGAGAGAGCCCTCATCTCTCATTTCCTAACTTCTCCCTTTTACAGTTAAAGAAAGAGAAATGGTGCAGGAAAGATTATGTTCCGAGTACTGCTACTCACTGTGGATTACACTGCAACACTGGAAGTGACAATTTCTGCACCCCTATGTCCAGAAGCAAAACTCTCTTCTTTTTTTTTTTTCCAGCCAAGAAAACAGCTTGTGCATTTTCATAACCCCAGACAGAGTAAGGATGCCAGTATTACTATCCCAGAAAAATACTAAGGCATTTAAATTTAATCATACACACCAGTGATGGTGCCACACGCTGCTATGCA
>NW_011186256.1:0-522 GCF_000146605.3 Meleagris gallopavo | reverse complement strand
GCTGTGCATGGCCGAAGTGGGAGATGAGGGGTATGGTGGTGGTGCTGCTTTGTGTCATCCAGAGGATGCATTGCCAAAGTCTGCCTGTGAACTCAGTATCTCATGTTCCTGACAGGTCTTGCTTTGTGTCTTAGCATGCATTAGAAAATAGAGAAATGACCTCCAGTTCCAGTTTTAATCATAATCTTTCGCCTGTATTTTTTTTTTATTTTTCCCCTTTCCGCTCATTACAGTGTGTTCAGTTCCCTTCCTGGAGTTAAATATAGACCTTTGCTGTTTCCTCTCACTGACCTTTTTTTGTCTTTGCAAATCCTCCCCAACAACGCTGTGTAAGGCTGTTTTGATTCCCTGAGGTTTCCCAGAACATAACGCTTACCTCACGCAAGGCTTTGAACTCCAGTTTGGTGGCTCTGATTTAATCTCACCGCTGTCCTTGGGGGTACTTCAGAGAGTCGCAATGGAGAAGGAGAAAGGGAGTGTCAGAACTGCCCCCAAGCCTTGTGTTGTGCCTCTGTGGAGCTC
>NW_011186255.1:0-865 GCF_000146605.3 Meleagris gallopavo | reverse complement strand
TGGTCATCAGCCCCTACAGTCACCGGGAAATGATGAAGCCGACACGCTGGCCCGAGTTCGATGGATTGAGCCTTCACCATCCCAGAACATCGCCCGTTGGTTACATCAGAAGCTACGGCATGCGGGACAAAAGGCAATGTGGGCAGCTGCTAAAGCGTGGGGACTGCCCATACAGCTAGCTGACATGGTCCAGGCATGCCGGGATTGCGACGCTTGCTCCACGATGAGACCGAGAGCCTTGCCCGAAACAACAGCCCATCTTGCTAGAGGACATAATCCTCTCCAGCGATGGCAGGTCGATTACATCGGGCCCCTTCCTCGCTCTGAGGGGGCCAGATATGCCCTGACCTGCGTCGACTGCAAGTGGGCTACTGCAGGCCTATCCAGTGCCAAAAGCAACCCAGGCAGATACCATCAAGGCACTCACCAAACTGATGTCTGCCTCCGGGACACCTCAAGTCATCAAGAGCGACCAAGGAACTCATTTTACTGGTGCCATGATACAGCGCTGGGCAGAGAAAATCACATCGAATGGCGATTCCACCTGCCATATAATCCAATGGGAGCAGGTCTCATCGAACGTCATAACGGTATTCTTAAGGCTGCCCTGAAGACAGACTCCCAGTCCCTGCAGGGGTGGACAAAGAGACTGTATGAAACCTTGCGGGACCTGAATGAAAGACCCCGAGACGGCAGACCCAGTGCCCTGAGAATGTTGCAGACAACGTGGGCCACCCCACTTAGATCCAAATGATGGGCACTGATCATCAGGTAAGACCCCAGATTGGTAATGAAAATAATCTTCTGCTCCCCTGCCCCCTGAGAACTTAGATCCTGGCACCCATAGAATGAAATGGCCTTGGAA
>NW_011186254.1:0-612 GCF_000146605.3 Meleagris gallopavo | reverse complement strand
AGGAACTCATTTACTGGTGCCATGATACAGCGCTGGGCAGAGAAAATCACATCGAATGGCGATTCCACCTGCCATATAATCCAATGGGAGCAGGCCTCATCGAACGTCATAACGGTATTCTTAAGGCTGCCCTGAAGACAGACTCCCAGTCCCTGCAGGGGTGGACAAAGAGACTGTATGAAACCTTGCGGGACCTGAATGAAAGACCCCGAGACGGCAGACCCAGTGCCCTGAGAATGTTGCAGACAACGTGGGCCACCCCACTTAGATCCAAATGATGGGCACTGATCATCAGGTAAGACCCCAGATTGGTAAGGAAAATAATCTTCTGCTCCCTGCCCCTGCGAACTTAGATCCTGGCACCCATAGAATGAAATGGCCTTGGAAGGTGCAGGTAGGATCCAGGTGGTGTGGCCTACTTGCACCTTGGGGGAGATGGTTGGAGATGGGAGGCTCAGTAGTCCCTCCAGTAATAGGAACATGACCTACTGATGTTGTGGCCAACACTCCGATCTTCACTGCTAAAGGGACTCCCATCGTGTCCCTATGGCAGATCAGGACACCCCCTTTGGTGCCTGATATTATGATGCAGCCGCAAACATCCAGCCAGAA
>NW_011186253.1:0-797 GCF_000146605.3 Meleagris gallopavo | reverse complement strand
CTTTCACATATATGTATGGCAATGACTTCAGGAAATAATATTAATTACATCATTTATGGAAGAAGAAAGTAGCAGTATGTTATAAAACATCTCTGTACTCACTCTACTTGGACTTTTTTGCACAATGAGAGCTGAGTTGATATACTACTGAGCCTGGCTGGCTGGAGTTAATTTTTTTGTAGCAGTCCATATGGTGCCATACTTTCGATTTGTAACTAAAACAGTACTGATAACAGCACACTGGTGTTTTCTTTTTACCACTCTGTTTCTGCAGTATGTAGATGCAAGGTACACGAGAAACTAAGAGACACAACCTGGGACAGTTGACCCAAATTGGCCAAGTATATTGTCTATATCACAGGACATTGTGCCCAGTAGTGAAATCTTGGGGAAAGAAGAAAGAAGTGGAGACGATTTTGATTGTTGCACTTGTCTTTGCAAGTAACCATTACATGTGTAGAAGTCATGTTTTCAGAATTAAAGTGGCTAAGAATCATAGAACTTTTTGGAATTTAAACACTACCCTATGTATATGCTAAAAAAATATATCTTTGGTAGAAGTAACAAAAAGAACCTTACAATGGTGAAAAAAAAAAACCCTTAAAACTAGGTGAAATAAAATAAAAACAAACACATTAATATAAACTCAAAATTTTATTTAAAAAATACACTCTATACTAAACCTTACACAAATATTCCAAGATATTTTAGTTGTTTGTAATCAAATAGGTCTTTTATTAACTTTTTCTATGAGTATTTTCTGGCCTACTGTTTTATTTTATTGAAATCCTTTTTTT
>NW_011186252.1:0-1156 GCF_000146605.3 Meleagris gallopavo | reverse complement strand
GGCAAGAGCAATGGATGAGAGAGCAAGGAGCTGGACTGGCTTTTATAATGGACCCAAACTGCCCCATTCACAGAGGCATCTCTACAAGCAGTGATTGTTTTCTGACAAGCTCCTCTTGAATGCAAAACATTCCAGCTAATGGTATGGGCGATGTGTTGCTTTCCTGTGCTGCTGTTTTTCACATCCTGATTTATGTCACTCCATTGCTCAGGAAGAAAGACCCAAGTGTTACCAGGCAGCACACATCAGTGTGGGCAGAACACTCAGTTCACATGCTGGAAGAATCCAGAATAGGCAAATGATATCAGCATGATTAGTAGGACATTGGTGTGAAGCATCCGGAGTTTGTGTGCTGGATTAATGTATTTGCCTGTGGGTATAGAGGTTTGCATGATTCCACACGTGTGCATGAGCAGGTGAGTATTTGTGTGACACGTGTGTCCCACATAACAACACATGTTCTGGTCACATGAGGTGCACAATGCTCCACTGCTCTGCCCGTGAGCTCCACAGAGAAGCCATGGCCAGAAGAGGCCAGAGCATGACTGAACAACCTCAGAGCACACATGGCACAGAAATGCAAACTTCTGTATCTTCAATCCTCTTTCTCTAAGCCTACAAAATTCAGCCTCTAATATTCCAAAACTCAGGCTTCAACAAGGACTGCCTCAGACCAATTTGTATCCTGAGCTTAATCCCCTATGATAGTATTGGGAATGTATGAGTGCAGTGACATTCACTCCCAACCTCTCCAGGCCAGGATAGTACAGCTCTCTCAAGACTAAGAAGTTCGAAAGGCTGGGGTTAGCTTAATGTCCAGGGAGAAAGGCTTCCATCATCCACACTTTTGTCTCCTTGGGCTCAGGTCCAGGTTAAAGAGAGCACAGCCAAGAACTGCCCCCTTCTGTTGTATGACTGTGGAGAGCTTGTTCCCAGACAGTTGTCTGGGGATGCCTCAGGTACTCAGGAGGGGAGGCCTGACCCTCATGGCACCATGCTATAGCAGGCAGTTCCCAGCCTACGGCTAAGTAGAAGTCATGGCAGTCCATTTGTAGCCTTCCATAATACACTCAAACACGGAGGCCATATTCATTCAGGAATTAATCGTAGCCGCACATGGAAGTAGTATAAAGGCATTTTGAGGTAGCCTAACAAC
>NW_011186251.1:0-596 GCF_000146605.3 Meleagris gallopavo | reverse complement strand
AAAGGGGCAGGCTCTAATTTTCCATCAAGGATTTGATCCAGGTTGTTCCATTGATCAGTTTTGTGGTGGCAATGACGTACTCTGTGCCTCCATCTTCCATTTGAGATAGAAATCTCAGTGCAGCTATTTCTGCATATGTCACACCTCCCAGGAAGAACACCAGCGTGACTCGGTTCTCACCGTGCTGACCTGCATACACAGAGAAAGACAGAGGTTGCCTTTCTTTTATTTTAATATCTCCTATCCATCAACTGTCACTCCAACTCAGACTGTCCTCAAAGTAAAGTAAATTTAGGAGCTGATTTAGAAGAGAAGCCTATTGGGCACAGTAGCAGACAGCAGATGCAGACTCCGCTGCCAGCTCTGCAGTCTCTTTATAAAATGTGCTTCTGTCTGGCCAGGCTTAGTATTAACAGTGATGCTGACCTTCTTTGTACTTACTTAAATCACAGTGCAATAGAAGGGTTTAATACACTGATGAAAAGTTAAACAATGTACAACCATATAGTACTTTCAATAGGCATGGTGCTGTTGGTTAATAGCAAGCTGAGCATGTGAGTGAGTGGAAGCTTTAAAAAGGCCAAAAAGCTATCGAA
>NW_011186250.1:0-875 GCF_000146605.3 Meleagris gallopavo | reverse complement strand
CATTAGTTCAAAGATACTGTATTGATTTAAATTGAAATGAATTACCTTTCAGGGAAAACACATTAACTTCAGTGAAGAGATATGGCACTGAATATAAATGAAAAAAAAACCCCACATTGTTTCACTAGACTATTTTGGCCTCAGTTCACATGAATTGTTTTTCTTTTGTTTTTTTTTTTTAGAAATAAATTGAATCTAAAGCAACACTAGCTTCTGACATTGTGTATGTATGAATTTCAATAAGGATACAAAAAAAAAAAAAACAAAAACGGAGAAATGGTAGGGATATGAAATATGAATCAGATGGCCTTAAGGTCCCCCTTTTCCCCAAGGATTTTGTCTACATACCCTTATTTATTGTCTAATTTAATAGACACTTGAAGAATTTTATTTTATTATTTTGTAGGAGGAAGAGTAAATCAATTTAAGCACTTAATGGGATTTCTGGCTTAAGTAGTTCCGTGAGCAGACTGATTAATGCTTTTTATTTTGTGTATCTTCCAAAATAATGCAGTCATGTCCATTACTTTTTGTCTCATATTGCTTCTCATATGAAATATATTAATATATACCGTTGTTGTAGTCCCTTATAAAGAATATATAGTTCATGTAAGAATTTTTCTTTATTTACTATGACTGCATTTGCATCTTAAGTAAGTTTACATATAAGTTCTGTTGTACCAAAGCCCACATTTGTATTGCGAAAGTAACAGAACAAAACCAAGAACAAATATATATATCTATGCATATGAATAGAAATCCTTCTGGGCAAATGATTCACCCGCAAAGGTAGTATCATTTGAATATAGTGACAAACATGTACCAGTCTAGTAATATGTTCACTATTTCATCAAAATGAAGAAAAGCATTGAGAT
>NW_011186249.1:0-397 GCF_000146605.3 Meleagris gallopavo | reverse complement strand
TTTTTCTTACTTATTTTTACACCTGCCTTTTGCTCTTTATATTGGTATTATCAACTACTCACTACTCAAGGCTGACCTTTGAAATGAAGTGCGACTTACATTTCATTGATAGCTTATTTTATTATTCATATTTGCTGATCAAAATTAATATTTTTGTCCTTGATTAAAAGTCTGATCCTTGAATTGTAACATTTAAATAAATGGGATCACGGTGCATATGGTACAATTCAATGCCTGTTTTTCCACTTAGCATGTCAGAAAGTGATACCAAATTTAGACTTTCAGAATGAGGAAAAAATGATCGTTTTTGTACAAATGCAGTATGAGCTTAAATTGTTAAGGATCACTTTTGAAACTGGATTTTGCATATATTCCATGGGCACTTAGCAGTCATTAA
>NW_011186248.1:0-557 GCF_000146605.3 Meleagris gallopavo | reverse complement strand
ACAAAAATGAATTCTGGTTTTGAATGCAGACATCTTCATCTGTGCAGTGATCTCTTCTTGAACCTATAAACAGCTTGAAATAGTACTTCCAAAAGAGTTACAAATCAGTCTGACTTTACTTCTATTGCCAACTGAAAACATGAATCATAAAACCCTCTGTTGCCATTCTTGCAGTGTTAGTCAAGAGGTGAGAGTTGATAAAACATGCTCATAGAACAGTATTTGTAAACTACCATTCAGATGTTGTTCAACAAAGTAACTAGTTTTTCTCTACTTGGCAAGTGGAATAAATGTTTCCCTTCTCCTTGAGAAAAACAAAAACTCCAAGTAACTCCCAGGAAACAGGATGAACACAAAAACCAGGGACATGATAGCCTATTCTATGGGTACACCTGGGTTTGAAAAAGTACATTTTACTATTTGCCCAGGGAAAAGACAAAATTAAATACACATGGATGGAGATAATAAAAGAATGAAATACAGGCAAGGTAGAAAATAGGTGATTGCGACAAATTAACTTGTCCCTCTTTAAACTTTCCAATTCTTTCTTTCCTTTC
>NW_011186247.1:0-542 GCF_000146605.3 Meleagris gallopavo | reverse complement strand
AAGCTGCATATGTAGAGCAGATCTGAGAAATGAAAGAGCTAGAATGCAGCTGGAGGCACTGACTTCAGTGATGTTGAAGGCAAAATAGAACAGAAGAGTGGTGTGGGGGAGTGTGTCCCCTACAAACACTGCTCTAGGGCCATGCCAGATGCAAAGTAGTGCAGTCGTTTTTCACCAGCATGTCCACCCGGGTGAATATCTGTAATGGGATACAGTTTCCTTCAGAGCAAGTACCATGGTATTTTCTTGTTATGTAAGGGTAGGTATTGTGAGAAACACTCTCAAAATCAAAGATTTCTAGTTAGGCAAAGATCTTATTGACAGCAGCAAGGTTTATTCATTATTGGAGTAATGGACACACGTCCCCTACTGGCAAGGGAGAAATTGTACCCCAGTCAGTGAAATTCATTCTGTTCTACATCTGGACCCGACTCAGGTAATACCTCTCCTGGCACTCTTTGCTTGAGTCTCAGGATCACAATCTTCCCAATGCGTTTGCCGTGATACATCTCCTATAAGTATTGTTACCAAACTGTCGTCTT
>NW_011186246.1:0-499 GCF_000146605.3 Meleagris gallopavo | reverse complement strand
GTAAAATATGTTCCAGGGAATGTAAACCTCCTGCATCAGTGACTGCTTAGTACTCTTGAATAAAAACTACAGTTTTCTTCTCATCCTCCTTTGTCAAAATCTGAAGGCTTCCCAGTATTCTATGACCTTGCTGGATGTCAGTGACATTCAAAAGAAAGAAAGCAATGCACTAAAATACTGTTTCATTAAAATACTGCCCCATTTCATTCTAGTGAAACAAAGACAAAAATACAGACCAAAGAAAGCAAAACATCAAAGTCTAGATAAACACTCAGAACTTTATTCATCTCACCATGAGTTATTGTTTCAGTTCTATCTGCCCAAAAGTAAAAAGAAAATAGGCTTCTGAAAAATCCATGTATTTAAAGCCCTTGCAGTATTTTGAAGGTGCTCCTTACGCATGAAATCCTTACTGAGTAGTATGGTTGCTGTTTTTCAGGGGTTTGGCTGGCTTTTGTTCCTTAAGAGAAACATGATTTATAAATCTGAATTTAGGAAA
>NW_011186245.1:0-788 GCF_000146605.3 Meleagris gallopavo | reverse complement strand
ATTCTATGACCTTGCTGGATGTCAGTGACATTCAAAAGAAAGAAAAGCAATAGCACTAAAATACTAGTTTTCATTTAAAAATAACTGCCCCATTTCATTCTAAGTGAAACAAAGACAAAAATACAGACCAAAGAAAAGCAAAACATCAAAGTCTAGATAAACACTCAGAACTTTATTCATCTCACCATGAGTTATTGTTTCAGTTCTATCTGCCCAAAAGTAAAAAGAAAATAGGCTTCTGAAAAATCCATGTATTTAAAGCCCTTGCAGTATTTTGAAGGTGCTCCTTACGCATGAAATCCTTACTGAGTAGTATGGTTGCTGTTTTTCAGGGGTTTGGCTGGCTTTTGTTCCTTAAGAGAAACATGATTTATAAATCTGAATTTAGGAAAGAGTTAATCAGGTTGGAGAATATACATCCTACTTTGCTGTGCATTCAATTCATATGCATTCTTCTGACCTTTAAGGATTTTGTCATTCAATATCCTGTGAAAGATGGATTTCTCAGAACAAGGTAGTGAAGTCTTTCTGTTGTCCTGTATCATTTTAATTAAATTCCATAGCAAGTTTGGTTTTAGTAATTTCTCTTTGGGCTCTTTAAATGTTACTGCTGTGAATGTAAAAGGGAGCACTATTAGAAGTTCTCCTTCAATAGTTGCATGGGTCTGAGTCTGTGCTTTGGTGAAATTTCACTTATTTGATGTATTTCATTATTTAGAATTTACTTTCTCAACAAACTGTGATGTGTTTTGGGAGAGGAAGTATCCTAGCAGCTAAGGAAATGGAGT
>NW_011186244.1:0-1243 GCF_000146605.3 Meleagris gallopavo | reverse complement strand
AATAACAAGAGAGCACAAATGGCTTTCTCCTCTATCTTGGGAAGTAATTAATTAATGAACAAGAAAAGCATGGTACTGCTATTTATGTAGTAATTTGCCTTTTACTGTAACTTTGGAATCCAGCAAAAGGTGTGCCTACTCGGTCCTATTCTCTTCTTCCCATTAAATACTTGTATAAATACCTTTACTTCAATTAACTGAAGTCCTGTCTTAGAATAGAAAAAAAAGGAAAGAAAAATCTCCTCCACAATATGTGAGAAGAAATGGTGAAACTCTGGAATAGAGAGATAGAAATTCTATCACCAGGTTAGCTCTTAAACTGGTTGAGAATTCACAAAATGGAGTAGTGTTCAACATGTACTCAGTTTTGGCTCTATGTCATATCACCCTATAAAAAAAGAACTTGGAACTACAGAAATTTACAGTGACATGATCATAAGCTGTTATAACGTGTAGTCAGTAACAAATGAGACACCATGGAATATAGATGATAGGTACTTTATTTTTGTATTTGTATGTATAAATAGAATTAGCAGTGATGAGGAAGTTTCTAAAAGTAAACTAGACTGTGGGTATCAGGAAACACTGCTAACTAACAAACATTAATTAACTAATAGGTTATTAAATTCCTGAAGTAATTTTGTCAGTGCTTCTAATTGTCCGCTATTGTCTACACTCATTTAATGAACTTAGTGAACATAACAAAGTTCAATGAAGCAAAGTGCAAGGTTTTGCACTTGGGTCAGGGTAATCCCAGAAATGTTTACTAACTGGGAGAAAAACTCCTTGAGAGTAGCCCTGCTGAAAAGGACTTCTGGGTACTGGTAGATGAAAAACTTAAAATGAACCAGCAGTGTGGAGACCAGAAGGCCAATAGTATCCTGGGCTGCATTAGAAGTGGAGTTACCACCACGGAGAGGGAGAGGATTGATCTCCTCTACTGTGCCTCACGAGGCCCCGCCTGGAGTACTGCATCCAGATCTGGGGCCTCCAGTACACAAAAGATGTAGAGCTTTTGGAGATGGTCCAGAGGACTGGAGTACCTCTCCTCTGAAAACAAGCTGATGGTGTTTGTCTTCTTCAGTCTGAACAAGAGAAAGCTACAGGAAGACCCTCCTAGTACTTAAAGGGAGATGATAAACAGGAGAGAAATCAATTTTTTACACATGTAGGTAGTGATAAGAAAGGGGGAATGGTTTTAAACTAAAGGAGGAAGGATTTAGATTAAATGTCAGGGAGAAGT
>NW_011186243.1:0-728 GCF_000146605.3 Meleagris gallopavo | reverse complement strand
TTCCAAGTTATAGCGAACAGTTCAAAAGTGCTACATAGTCTGTAGTTGTGTTTATAGTGTGATCTTAATGCAAACATTTGCTTCTGTGTATTTCTATAAGGTTTACTGTGTAGTTGCACTTAAATTATGTGCTAAATGAATTGCAGTGTATATGACAAAACTGGACTTGGATCATGTTTACTATTGTTTTGTTTTTAGCTGAAGAGACAAAAGTCAGTGCATTTTGGAGGCTGAATTTGGCTTTCTATGTAGTTGAGGTTAGTCAAGAGAAGGCATGGTCTTTTGCTCTATAGTGAAACTCTAAGTTTGTTTATTATGCTGTAGTTCACCGTTATCTTTTCAGATCTTTCACTGGACTCCAATCTGGTCTTCATTTTCACTTTCAGTTTTAATCAAATTTATGCTAATTATATTTTCTTGTGCTTAAGGGAAAAGTATGCTAATAGATATCATAACCTACACTTTCAGAGCAGCAGGGGATTCACTGATGCTGACTTCAGGATATTGAATTTGCTTAGACCTATGATGTTCAGGTAAAAATATTCACAATATTCTTGTTTATGTTGAGTTCAGTGGAAAAGCTTTTATTCACCAATATTACTAATGCAGTGCCTGAATCCTTAAAGCTTTGTGTGTCCTATGTGGTATCTTATGCAAACAAAAAGATATCTCATGAAGAATACCTGAGTATAATAACAGGGATTCAAACTGTTTCACTTAAATAACAT
>NW_011186242.1:0-782 GCF_000146605.3 Meleagris gallopavo | reverse complement strand
CTTCTTCTCTGGCCTGACTCTGGAAGTTCAAGACTTCATTTTAGTATACATCGCAATGCAGCGATGGTTTGGGTTCCAGGAAATCCAGAAAGATCACCTCTTCCCTATTCCAAAAGACGGTATACATCACTTTACCTGCATAGAGCTGTCTCTTAAACATTTTCTTCAATGAGGAATTCATGTTGCTGCTCCATGGTCTGTTGTTTTGACTCTGGCTTGTAGTGGTAACACCGTGTCTCACTACCAGTAATGATGCCATCCAGGAAACTGTCACCTTCAGCCTCGCATTGGTTCAGTAATTCCTGACTAACTGGTATACAATGTTCTTTCTGTTCCTGTGTGAGCATTTGTGGGACCCAGATGGTGCAAATTCTGCAGTATCCTAATTTTGTCACCATAATTTCCAATGCACTGAAGCCCATATTCAGCTCCGTACACAGTTCTCTTGTAATTCACCAATTTGCATGGATCAGCTGATTGAGATGATCTTATTTTGTGATGTAATAGCTCTGTATAGCTTTCTGGAATGTGGCTTTTCATTCATGTTGCTGTTGCCATTACCCATCATCTCACTATGCTCATATCTACTCTTTGGTGTCCATAAATGTTCAGCAAGTGTCAATGTCAATGTCAGTGGGTGCCACTGTTTCTGCATGGAGAAATTCAGTGACACCCCTTTGCTTCAAACTCTCTTCTATGTCAGACATCATTTTGTCAGACTGCCCCTCTGCTGCCATCTTTCATATGGCAACAAAATGTAATAGAATATTGGTGATAAGGTT
>NW_011186241.1:0-455 GCF_000146605.3 Meleagris gallopavo | reverse complement strand
TTTAGCTGTCACTGTCTTGATGTTTGTTGCAAACAAACATATATATATACTAAGTTACAAATGCTAAATACATATATATTTATATAGCATTATAGCATTCATAACTTAGTTTTATTCTTTCAGTTATGGTCATTCAAGATGCATCACTTTCCATAGGAGTCAGCATTTTACCTTTCTAATTGCCTCCCTCCCAGAAGCATGGTAATGAAGAACATGAACTGTGAAGTAACTGTGAAGAGAAAAGAGTCATCTGCTATAGAAATGCACACCACACAGTCTGAGCAACTGAGCACTGCATGACTAAATAAAAGATGCACAACTAAAATTGAGGTATTTTTTGAAAGGTTTTCACTGCCTGAAAGAGAACAATCAATACTGTACAGACTAAAAATTTTGTACTTAATTAAAATACGCAGTTACTTTAAATTAAATAATCTTGCCTGACAACTCATTCA
>NW_011186240.1:0-597 GCF_000146605.3 Meleagris gallopavo | reverse complement strand
GAGCACCTCTCTGCATTATTAAAGCCTATTGATTCCTATGTCTGAAACACAAGGAAACCAGCATGGTTACAGCAAGGATCTCTATGGAAATGTCACCTATGGGCCAACACATGTTTACCCAGCCATGCCAGCTTGGGCTCTTCTTCCTCAACAGCTCTGCCTTTCTCTAATTAGGGACAAGAGCTCGGGAATGATGGAAGCTTCCCACTGGGAACGGTTTTTCCACCAAAGGGCTCCTTCCATGGGGGAGAGGGGGATAAGAAGCGGATGCTTTCTGCAGCAGCAGCCTCTGCTCGTTTCCTCCAGTGGGAATTCGTTTTATCCTTAACACAGCAGTGGGGAAATTCGTTGCTGCAAAACCTTGAGAATGCACTGAATGTGTCGCTGGGCTGATAGAGGAAGGAATGCGTGCACAGAGAGAGGAGATAAAAGGGCTGCCAGAGCTACAGATAAGGACTATGGGGTGGTGGAGGCTGGACCCATTGGGGAATATACCCAACGGGAGATAACCCTGAGTGGGGATGGAGCTCAGTGTCTTTGCAGAGCCCTTAATGCTGATGTTGAGTGCTGGTTTGCAAAGGCTGACTGCAGGCACCC
>NW_011186239.1:0-748 GCF_000146605.3 Meleagris gallopavo | reverse complement strand
TATCAGTGTAAGAGATACGTAGGAGTATGGTAAGTGAAAGCAATTAGAGGAGAGGAAGAAGTGTTTTCTTTTCTGCTTCCCTTCTGCTTTGATTTCACTGTGTACGCAGTTTCACCATTGGCTTTCTATGCTTGTCAAAGCACGATTCTCTAAACACCCATGTGTGTCATTTCACTCAAGCAAGGAGCAGTAGGGCTGTACTGACAACTGGAATTATACGTAACAAATTGATGAGAAATTTTTTATAGACCAATTGTGAAACCAGCAAACTGGGGAGGATACAAGAAGCCAAGCGGTATTTGAAACAACTCACGTTTTTTTATAAAGATGATTCGTGGCCAAGATGACTGTAGCATTCTAATTCTTCTCATTTAAAAGTGAGAGTTGCAGGCCCTAATTTGTAGTCTGACAATTTAAAGGAGCTTGATGAATTGGGGGTGGAATGTTAAAACCAATATCAGAGTGACTGCTGAGAATTGTGTGGCAGAAAACACAGCAGTACTAACTTGTCTTGAAGACCAGAAAGTTTTGGGTTGGTTTATTTTTTTCCAAATGTATTATTTTCTGTGGTGTTTTTAAGCTAGAAGAGAGGCCTCTCACGAAGAAACGCAGAGAGTAATAAAGATCACCTCATAGTTTGGAATCTAAATGATCTTGGTTAAAGTCGCCATTTCATTTGGCAGAACATACTTTTAAATCGTAATTTCTTGTTCTGTTAGCAAGAGCTGTGCCCCTTGAGGTTTTCTCT
>NW_011186238.1:0-714 GCF_000146605.3 Meleagris gallopavo | reverse complement strand
CAGAAAGTTTTGGGTTGGTTTATTTTTTTCCAAATGTATTATTTTCTGTGGTGTTTTTAAGCTAGAAGAGAGGCCTCTCACGAAGAAACGCAGAGAGTAATAAAGATCACCTCATAGTTTGGAATCTAAATGATCTTGGTTAAAGTCGCCATTTCATTTGGCAGAACATACTTTTAAATCGTAATTTCTTGTTCTGTTAGCAAGAGCTGTGCCCCTTGAGGTTTTCTCTTATGCTCTATTAAATTCACAAAGCCATGCTTAGTGGGAATTACAGGCATTGACTTTCGAAGGCTTCTTAGGTGGCAAGCCTGCCAACTCAGCAGATAGAAGTACTGCTCTCTTTACCCTGGCTAGAAAAACATCCTTTCCCTTACCCTAAGTTTAGAGTGAGGAGTCTTTTCCTGATCTGCTTTGTCTTGATTTAGCAGAGGCAATGCTATAAATCTGCAGGTGGCTTTAGTTTTTAATTTAGAACGTTTTGGTTGCTCTGAGTAGGATTACTGTCTTACTTAAAGGTGTGTTCTTTTCCTCTGATTTATTTTTAACTTTAATCCTTTGTAGTGCAATGGAAAGCCATTCTCTCCTTAATCCAAACCTACAGCAAGGGGAAGGAGTTCTTTCCAGTTTCCGCACGACGTGGCAAGAGTTTGTGGAAGACCTGGGCTTCTGGAGAGTGCTGCTCCTGATCATTGTCATTGCTCTTCTGTCTCTTGG
>NW_011186237.1:0-403 GCF_000146605.3 Meleagris gallopavo | reverse complement strand
AACTATAAGCATTAAACTGCTACAAGAGGTTCTGCAGAGATATATCAGAAGCTTTTGAAGTTCATAGACAAAGAAGTATATGGATTCTGAGATCTTCTAATTGCACTGAGTAAATAAATGGACCCCCATAGAACAATCAGTACTAAATTTTTGATGCCCTTTCTGTGGATGTTGGCAACACAGCATGTAATAACCAACCTGAAAAACAGAATTAGAAGTGTGGGATATATTTCCTCAGATATACTAAAATGGATTTTCCTTCATATAATTATATTTCTATTAATAGGGAATATGTTTGGTTAGATGTTTTAATCAACCATATCTTGCTGGACTCTCTGTAGACATAGGATGCATCTCACTTGCTCAGATGAGTGTAGAATTAAGAGAGAATGTTTAAATACAG
>NW_011186236.1:0-2250 GCF_000146605.3 Meleagris gallopavo | reverse complement strand
AAAAAAAAGAAAAAAATTAAGCAGCTTGCGAAGGCTTTAATTGTTTCTACTGCAGGTGTGAATGCTCTGTGTTGTGTGCAGGAACTGGGATGCCTAAGAATATCTGTGCTGAAGTGGAAGGGCTAGGCTTAGCGAGCTTGAGTTTTTGTGGTCGAGTGAATACCTGTCTGTCTCTGACTTGAAATAACAGTAAATCCTTGCTTACCACCAAAACAAAATGGGCTGCCTGTTTCTGCACTCGGGCCTTGTTCTCCTGCTGCTGATGTTACTTACCTTGGGGAACGTGAAAAGGGAGAAAAATGATCCCTGAAGCCGTCGGCTATTTGGTGTTACAGGCTCTGTTTAAAAAAAAAAAAAGCAGAAGAAAAGTAATGGTGAGACATAAATCAATAACAAATATTTTTTTACACAGTACCTACAGCAAAAGTACGTGTCAGACTTGCTTTACTCCCTGAGTGAAATCACCCGGTATGCTGCCGGCGTTTGTGTCGCCGCGGCTGTATCGGTGGCTAGAAATGTTTCTTGAGCTTAAGAAGCTCTACCGCATTCCAAGGCGGGTGCGCTGTCCCGAGAGCGGAGCGGCAGCGGCTGTCTTGCAAAGACGAGCTTCTGCTGTCCTTTTTTAAGGTGAGCTCGCAGAGAACTCTCTGGTTTCTCGCTAGGTAACCTGAGCTAGTTCTTCCTGCCAAAACCCTTAGTGCGGAGTCTTGGTAAGTTAGTGCCTGTGGACCTTTGTCCCAAACTGAGCCTGAACTCTAGTGCTAATTGCAAATACACTCTGTGCTCTGTATTGAGATGTTTAACAAAAGAAATGGAACTGCGTTGGGGTTCTGCCTCTGCGTTACGTGTCTGTGTGTAGTATAGTGTATCTGTGTGTGAGAGCCTGCAATTAATTGGCTTCACAATTAGCGATAAATACCAGCAGAATTAAAAGTGCAACGGGCAGAGAACTTGGGATAGAAAATGCAGTTCGATGAGTAAGATGTGACGCGGATTTCCTAAGGGCGTGACTTGAACAGAATTTCAATGAGTTATGAAGTTACTTTGTTCACAAGTTTAAGTTGATGGCGGCAGGTGCCGGATGTTTACCGCAGGGGTGGGTGTCTAAAGTGTACGTTACTGAGATGAGAGGATAAGTTTGTGAAGAAACAAATATGCTAACTCAATGAAATGTCTCTTTCTGGTTATAGACTGAGAAAACATCCCATGGCGGAAGGGATCCCTGCCTCCTCGCTCTGTGGCGCTGCCCGGGCTTCAGCTGTACTGAGAGAGAGACCTCCAAATGGCGGGTCTGAACTGTGGCAGCCCTGGGCTGTTCCTGCTGCCGGGGGAGAAAGCCTGTTCCGATACCTCGCCCCCTCTTTCGGACAAGCTTTTCCTCAGCTCCCGTCTGACCTCCTGTGAGCTAACGTGAGGCTGTTTCCTCTCGTGCTGCTGCTAGTTACAGGGAAAAAGCAGCTGACCCCCTCCTTGCTACAGCCTCCTTCCAGCTAGCAGCAGAGGGAGTTTCAGCTCCTCCTTGAATGCTGTCTGAGACCTATATTTATTTTCTGTTTTATGCTGCTTTGCCCAGAACTGCTCGTGACGCTCACAGCGAGGCTGTCGCAACACCTGGGGGGAATGATCCCTTCCTTTGTTGTGGTGCCTGATGTGCCCGGCCCTCCTTGCCTGCAGCTGTGTGCTGCAGGCTCAAGTTGAACTAGCTGTCGGCTGCAGCCCCTGGATTCCTGTGTGTGGGAGTAGCTCCCTGGCCTCATTCCTATTTGTATAGCTGGGGTGGGCTGATCCTAGGTGCCTGCTTTTGTCCAACCTCATGGGGTTGGCGACCGCGCGGCCTGCCCCTGCGAAGCCTTCCTAGCCCTCAGCAGACTGCAGCTCCTCCTAAGTTAAGTGTAATCTGCAAATGTAATAAATACGCATTTGACTCCTGTGTCCTCCTGTGTCCTAATCGCTTGAGAAATACCTCAGAACGCTGCCCTGACAAGAAACCTGCAATATGACCCGTGCCTGCCTCCCAGCCTCTCGCAATTGCATTTGTCCTAACAAATGTTCGGAGCCTCTTTTGTTTGGGGCTGAGCCCTTGTTTTAAGAGGTACGAGCAGGAAGGGCTGGGTTCTGAGTCGGGTTGTGGTGTCTACGTTCCCTTACCTGACAAGTCTTTTCCTTACCTACTGAAAAACAAAGTACCCTCTTCGAACTAAACTGCAACCTACTGAAAAACAAAATACGCGCTTGGAACTAAACCGCAAT
>NW_011186235.1:0-3716 GCF_000146605.3 Meleagris gallopavo | reverse complement strand
AAAACAGCAGATACAGCAACTACTGAGTCGTGATGATTAGGCAGTTCAAGTTAATGGACGTGTCCCTCTATTAGAGGAAAGAAATAAGATCTGTCTGTAATCGGGAATCAATTCATAGCTATGAGGAAAGGCACTCTCCTACTCCAAGTTGGATATGTTTACAGTTCACATTATTAGTGTGTATCCTACTATTAATATGCAGAATGGCTGAGCGAGATGTACGGTCTGCAGCTATAAAGCCTTAAACCACCAAAAAGACCCTCTCGTGGTCTGTAAAGTATTTCCTGGGTGCCTGCGTTCAGAAGAGAGCTGCCGACGTGCGTATCAGTCTTTGTAATGTTTTCCCTTATACGTGCAAGTATTAACTCTCCTTGCCTTCGCTTAAGCCAGAGGCCCAGGCTGCGTGTGTCTTCCTCCATCAGTGAAAAGAAAAAAACTATTTCCTTCCTTTTTTTAATTTTTATGACAAACCAGAAACAAAATCCTCAAGCCTTCATTCTTGTAAGCTTATCAACGATGAATGGCATTAGATTGTGAGCAGTTTCAGTAATTTGACCTTGGTTCTGTCACTGTTTATATAGAGCACCTCTGCCGTGGCACTTGAGGAAGCTCTAATTCTCTAGTTTCTACTCTTATGTGTGGTAACAGCCATAGTCCTCTCCCTTCTCCGTCAACTCGGGGTACCAAACTGAGAAGATACGTTTCTCCACCCAGGCCTACTCAATTAAGTCGAACTAAGGGCATTTCTCACTTGAAAAGTCATAAAACTAAAACTAACCCGCGTAAGGACAACAGGAGGTCTCGTAACCTTCTTTATCCGGTTTAGCCTTTCTCAGCAGTTCGTAGGCTTGAAAGTACCCGGTGCAACAAAAAACAGCGGTACAAGGAGAAAAGGTGAGGAAAGGTGAGGAAAGAACAAGGTTTCAGATTTCATCTTTGTAACTACACCGGGACTGCTGTAAAGAGAAGATGTCGCAAAAAGAAGAATGCTCACCCATCTCTGAAGATCTAGGCTCACGCAAGAACTCCACCAAGGAGGGATCTCCTGCAAGAGAACCTTCCTCGGTGGCAATCGGCCCTTAAATGAGGCTTCAGAGGGGTGGAGCCTGACTCCGGTTCTTCCATTCCCACGGGTGAATCGCCTTCACCTGTGCTCCCCCCGCCCCCTCCCAGGTGCTCAATCAGGCCCTGACTTGGCAGTTACCTTACAGTCATGCAAGTCTTAGTGCTTACAGTCTAAGCTATTTAGACTACTGAGACACGCCAGCAAGGACCACCTGCAGAAACGGACAAGAATATACAATATACAATATACGTATATACGTACATTTCTATTTGTTACATGCTGAATTATAAAAGAGCATAAAAAGAACTCCTTAAGGATGCCTTTCTGAGAGCGCGAGAATTCTCCAGCCCCTGGCAGTAGAAACCAAGCTCAGAAGGCAGGAAACCAGCACACGACAGAGCAGTGACCTGCTGGGTGAAAAATGAGAGAAACGAAGGACGAAGTAAGGGTGGGGAAAAACAGGGATGCGTCGCCTGGGAAGAATACAGGGATGTATTCTTGTTTATCTCACAGGAAAAAAGGCCTCACTGGGAGGCTTTTGGTAATTGAAGAGAGATTATAAACAGGAAGAAGACCTGCTTTTTATGTGGTCCGTGTAATGCTACAACACAATTGAAAGTACAGCGACAACGGCAGGGTGGGAAAGTCCTAGGCTGCAGCAAATAAAGACAAGCCCAAACGCAAGAACTGCCACAGATGCACAAACAAACAAACAAACAAACAAACAAATTCTGCTTACCTTCAGAAAGCCCCTGGTGTGCAAAGATCTCAGCCAAGGTGCCCTCGTTTCCACTGCCAACCCTCAAATGAGGTCTGGGAAGGGGCGGATCCTGGCTCCTCCCCTTCCGGTCACTCAGCTGCATTAAATACACCTGAGCTCTCTGAGGTTGGCCCCGCCTTCCCGCCAGGTGCTCAATCGCTGCTTCGAGCCCCGACCTAGCATTTCTGCTACAACATGAAATGAAAACTCACTTTCCGAGCGTAACGAAAGGAAACTTGCACTGAGATCCTTCGTGGGAAAACATTACTTCATAGAATGTCAGTATATGGATCACGAGAGATCACGAAACGTTGTTGACATGGAAATGGAAAGTGTAACCAAAAGTTCGATTCTTCTCTTCCCCACATTTCGTGTTTTCGGCTCCCCGTGTATACAATGGCTGTGGTACTGCTGGTATTGCTTGTCTGTGGGTGGCCTATGCGATAATGGAAGATCGCAGCGGCTGCTACGGGTCAAGCGGTCGCAATGAAAAGACAGGCCTCGGTAGCACGTTCTCACGGAGAGAAAAGTAGCTAAAGCTTAATTAACAGATGCATAAATATACGCACTAATATGTACGTGTATATACAGTGTCCGACGCAACGCTGAGCTCAGCTAGCGCTTTTGCCAAAGGTACCGTGAGACAGCTCGATAATAGTAATATGCAAGTGCCGCCCCAGAACTTGGCCCGTGACGTCGGAGGTTGATGTCGGTGGTGTGACGGAAGAGTCTGAATCTTCCCACCGGTGTTCCCTTACGCTTTGCTGCCACGTGACGGACGGCGCGGAGGGGCGGTCTGACAAAATAGCACCTGATACGGAAGTGTGTATGAAGCAAAGGTGTGTCACTGAATTCCTTCATGGTTTGAAAGCGTTTCCCCTTTTCCTATCACAATAGACCGAAAGAGTCCGTCCGCCGTCTCCTCCGGCCCAGGGACAAGGCTGACAGGTTGGCAGTTCCCCAAGGCATCCTTTTAACCCTTCTTAAAAATGGGCGTGACGTCGCCCTTTTCCCAGCCGTCGCGGACTTCACTTATGACTTCTGAAATATCATCGAGGGTGGCTTGGCAACTACGTAAGCCAATTCCCTCGAAGCTCCGGGACGCGTTTCTTTGGGCCCGCCGGGTTCCTCAGGTGGCTGCAAACCCGATCGTCGCTTCCGGCCGGGTGGATGCGGTCCTCACCTTGCAACCGATCCTCTCGAGGCGTGGGTGAAGAGCACCTGACGATGAGGAATGAGGCAAAAATGCCTTTATATACCTCAGCCTTCTCCCCTTCCGTTCTTAACGGCCTGCCTGTATAGCTCCCTAGGGTGTGGTATGCCGGCTTGAACTTTCTTTTTCTGGTTCAAGTACCTGTATTTTATCGATGCTCCGAAATGACGTCACGAGTTTGTCAGGACCTATTGAAATAATACAAGGCTCTATCGGCAACGGGAACGACGGTGCCTGAGAGATAAACGGTTCTTGGCGTTCTAGAAATAGCAAGGTACGGAAGGAATGTAGCGTTCTTGCAGGTCTTTCCAAAGTGCTAAAATTTAAACAAACCTTTGATAGAAAAATAATAAAAATAAGAAGTCAACGTTTGCGTATCTTAACAATACTGCAGCGTCGTAGATCACGGTATTTGCTTAGAACGAGATGTGTCGTATGAAACGGAGAACTGAACGTAGATGCTGAAAAGAAGGTCGCTTTAGCATTAAAAAAAATGGTGGTATAGTTCTGACCGTGAGCGACGTTCGGCTGCTCGGAATACGTGGTTATACAGCGTTGCTCCGGGCTTGCGGGAACGCTGCAAAAAGCTGTGGCTCTGAATGAATTTCAGAGACATTAAGAATTAGATTTCACTCTCCTCCTCAGAAAGAGGCATGGCGCGCACTTGAAAAGGCCAT
>NW_011186234.1:0-1225 GCF_000146605.3 Meleagris gallopavo | reverse complement strand
AAGAAGTCAACGTTTGCGTATCTTAACAATACTGCAGCGTCGTAGATCACGGTATTTGCTTAGAACGAGATGTGTCGTATGAAACGGAGAACTGAACGTAGATGCTGAAAAGAAGGTCGCTTTAGCATTAAAAAAAATGGTGGTATAGTTCTGACCGTGAGCGACGTTCGGCTGCTCGGAATACGTGGTTATACAGCGTTGCTCCGGGCTTGCGGGAACGCTGCAAAAAGCTGTGGCTCTGAATGAATTTCAGAGACATTAAGAATTAGATTTCACTCTCCTCCTCAGAAAGAGGCATGGCGCGCACTTGAAAAGGCCATCCTATTTTGAGCTGTAAAAAGTCCTTTGTACAACGAAGCTAGAACGAGGCAGAAGATTCACCGGCCGTTCGACACGGTCAAGAACAAAACCACGAGGAAATCTTTCAAGCTGGATGCCAAAAACAAACAAAACAAAACAAAACAAAACAAAACAAAACACCGTGAACCCGCTGCCAAAAGATCACTTCAAATAGTTAGCTGGAAACTGAAAGTCCTTATTATTTATTTTTTTCCCCTCTCCATCTCTAACATGTCACTCCAAACTTAAACGCACGAAAGGCGGTTTCGCATATTCACGCCACAGAGTACTTTTTAAATACTGGCTTTACAGTTGTCAGATATTTGTACGCTGAACGGAAATGATATCGTACATCTAATAAAAATAACCTGCAGTAGGGGTAGGAACTGAATCCGGGCCCAGTGTAACCTTGTGGTACCGCGGGAAGCCACGCATCGACATTCGAGACAACTGAATGTTTATTGACTTACCGCAGCGTTGCAACGGAAGTTTCTCTTTCGAACTTATTCAGACACGGTGTTTTCCATCCGCATTTATTTAAGTGATCCGGAGCATACGTCCGTGCGTTTTTCCGCCTTTCCACTCGCAAAATGGCTTAGGCATATAGTAGTTCTGTTTCAAACCCCTTTAAATTTAGAGCGGCGGATTCTGATTCGCTTCTACGTTAACTCGTCGTTGCTTATGATTTCCATACATTTTCCCTTTGTAGAGAATAATTATTTGACGCTTTTTTCACGTTATATCTCCGTAATATTACTTGCTAACGTTTTACGGCTTGTGGCTTTTGGCACGGAGCTCTTTTTTTATTATGAAAAAGAGGTTTGCGCTCCATGCTATGTGCAGCTAGGAAAAGGTCTACTAAAGATGGAAACAAAACTACGTCTTG
>NW_011186233.1:0-397 GCF_000146605.3 Meleagris gallopavo | reverse complement strand
CTCCCTCCTTGTAAAGAGCTCGGCCCCAGAGAGAGGCTGCTGCTTTTGTCTGGAGGGGTCGAGATCCTCTAAGTTTCTTGGAAGTGTGGTTTTGCAAAAGGTAGGCTCCTCAGTTGGTGATTGTGCTTTATAAAGCCTGTTCAGCAGCTTTACCCTTTCTCCTGGCTCACTGAGGACAAGCTTGGAGTGCGAGAGCGGGTAGGAGTTACCTGATAAGAAATGTCTCATGCTGGGACAAGTGGTGCTGTGGGCAGGATTTCCCAAATCCCTTTTTCTCTTAAATGAGCACGAGTGCCAAAGGCATCCTATAGACTACATCACATCTACTGGCTTAGATCTTTAATTGTGAGCTTTCTCTTTAGCTGGAGACATTGCTGGCTGAGGCACCCCAGTTAGA
>NW_011186232.1:0-1024 GCF_000146605.3 Meleagris gallopavo | reverse complement strand
GCATGACCCAGGAGCATCCCCATCGTCTGCTGCCAGCAGGCAGGCTCCAGGGAGCTCTTCCTTTTTGAATGTGCACACAGCAAGTCCTGCCTCTGGAAGACTCATGTGCAAGAGTCAGACCTACAATCCTGATGCTAATCACCCGGTGTTCTAGTACCCAAACTTCAGGAGAACTAGAGGTTTGGTGTGGGCAAAAAGCGACTATTACAAGGTTAAAATAAGTCTGGAAGGAAGAAAAGGCAAGGAAAGATGCAACTAGTGACATGAAGCTTCCCAAAACAGCTATGAAATGAAAGATCTGAACTCATATCTGGCAGAAGGGCAGGAACAGACTGCACAGCAACGGCTGTCACAAGATAAAGGCACATGCACCCCACACCAGATGGAGCTAACAGCAAGCATTTTTGCCTCTACAATAAACCAGTTCCCACCACCTGCTAGGTATTGACAACATAGGGCTTATTATTGACATATTGACTACAGGAGCTGAGCACTTCCAAAAGTATGTTTCAGTCCCTGTTGGCTGCTAAGTAGGGATTTCAGGCAAGGGCCTTCCTAGAAGGGGGACCTCCTGCTCACAGCCAGAAGAATGTTGCCACCTCCAGTTCAGGTCAGGCTGAAATCTTTTATGTGTGTGTGCAACTGACTTAGGGTGCAAAGTAAGGCATGATTTAACTTGCACCAGTATTACAGGAACTCACGCCTAAAGAACATTTTGCTGTGTGGAAAGAAGATGAGCAGAAATGTAGCAACAAGGTGGGAGAGCAAGGAAACTGCAGGAAGACAGATGCTGCACCCTGACAAGGAAAAGAGAGGGAGAGAAAGGCAGCAGGTGCATTTGAAATGGATCACAAAGCAAAATATTTTAGCTTTAAAAACCGTTAATAAGAGGAACTGCATAAACACAGTGAGTGAGTGATTTCAAGGTCCCTGAATGCCAGCCTCGTCTCAGCCATCTACCCTGGCAAGATCACAGAGACCGCTGTTAGCTTATTCCTGTGCCTGCACATAAAAAGCAGGGCTC
>NW_011186231.1:0-845 GCF_000146605.3 Meleagris gallopavo | reverse complement strand
ATCTCTCCTTGGCATGAGAGAGGCTAACGTGTTTTTGTGATCAGGTATATTGCAATGCAACATTTTCTGTGCAGTTTGGCTATATAAAGGAGGGTGATGCAGTAAGAGAACTACCGGCTGTCTTCAGATTTGATTCTTGCATAGGAAACCTTTGTATTAGTTGCCATTTCCCACTTCCATGTTCCGTGGCACGTGCCTCCGTGCTGGTTCTCAGGCTGTCGTCCTCTGGCACGTTTCTGTGATAGAGGCGATGGCTGAGCAGGACGGGGCAGGAATATGATTGGTTCTGGTTAGGGAAGGGAGCGGGGACAGCAGGTTGATTTGTGCCACTTACTTTTAGAGCGGTGCTCATGTGCCAGCTTGCGGCAATGCGAGCCCGCAGTTGTCTGTTCTGTGCCATGCTGAGCTGGTTGATTCCTTCCGGAAGCAGCACTGTACCTGTCTGACATAGATGTGAGCGCTGTTTTCTGCTCGTGGCTCTACACCTGACGCTGACAGCATGCCGACAGACACTGCCTTTTGGGGGCAGAAGAGAACAAGGGTCTTCAGTTGGTTCAAGAATCGCCGCTCTTGGGTGTGGTGTCAGAGAGGTGCGCCCGGCTTGGGGGTTTCCTTCCGAGGAAACGAGATAAAAAAGGGGAGGCGATGCATGCGGTATCCTGCCACCACCTCTCAGGTGTGCAGCCGCGCAGCCCCCAGCGAGCCGCCCGGGTGGCGGCGAGGAGCGCGCAGGGGGGCTTCCGCTGCCCGACCTTTCCCCGGCGCCGCGGGACTCGGGCGGAGCTCCCCGCAGCCGCGGGCCTTCACCCGAGCGGGCGCGGCCCCTTTAAGGCGCGACCTGCCCT
>NW_011186230.1:0-766 GCF_000146605.3 Meleagris gallopavo | reverse complement strand
CTAAGAGCTTTGTTTTCAAAAGCCTTCTCCACCTCCTACTCCATGGGGTTTTCAGTCAACTGGCCATAGCCAAATAAAACACTTCCTTTAAAATTTAATATTGTCTGTTGAAAACAAATGTCATAGAAAACAAAAGGATACCTTTCACTACCTTTCAGAATTAACAGAGATGACATAAGTTATCAGCATATCTGATTTCCAAAGTCCTGATCTGTTTCCCAGATGTGATTTCTGCTTTGGATTAGTCACTCTGATGGGGCCATCGTGCAGTCCAGCTAAAGATTGATGACAGCGCAGTGCCACAGGAGCAGCAGAAGCTCTCTGTGTATCCTCAGGTCATAATCAGCACTGCCACTAGACAGGACCTATACTGCATAATTATTAATGAAGGTCTTAAAATCGCTGAGATAAGCTATTTCTTATTCTTGAAATTTGTTGTTTTTTCTTTGGTTTGTGATATGCAACACAACTCATTTGGAAAGGTATTAATGACCAACCTCACTCCTAGATTCTCTTTCTAGATGCTAACACTGGCAACCTGTCAGAGACAGAAAACTGCTTTTCTGAATCTTAAGGGTTTCTTTTCCCAGGAAGCAATTTTTCCTGCCATTCCCAAGTGTCACAGTGAGAGCACATCAGCTCTCTAGGATGGCAAAGGAGAAGTTTACTTGAGGATTAAATTACTCAGCAGTTTCCACACTGCCTAGGGGAAACCAGGGACAAATTCCCAGCACATGTATTTATTTTTTCCTCTAAGGATTTTTAA
>NW_011186229.1:0-433 GCF_000146605.3 Meleagris gallopavo | reverse complement strand
CTCATAAAAGGATCAGGTTGGTTTAATGAAATCTGCTTTTCATAAACCCGTGATGATTGGCACTAATTAAATTTCACCTCTTCATTAAGTGGGGCCTGTTTCGGCTGTGCTGTTGTTTTTGCCTGGCTTCAATGTCAGACCAACAGGTTGGAAGATGACATGGGGTTGTTTCAACACTGGAAAATCATTCATTTGTCACGCAGGTGTGGTGGTGCCTCATCCCTGCAGACACCCAAGGTCAGGGGACGGGGCTGTGAGCACTGATAGAGCTGTGGGTGTCCCTGAGCACTGCAGGCAGTGGGAACAGATGGTCTTTGGGGTCCCTTCAACTCAGGAGTTGCTGCTCCTGGTTCCTTTCTTTTTATTTTTTCTTCCCTTGGGTTTTAAATTTTGGTCTTTTATGGGTTCCCCTCTGTCTGTACCCGGCTGCAGG
>NW_011186228.1:0-477 GCF_000146605.3 Meleagris gallopavo | reverse complement strand
CTTCACAGAGTGAATGGTTATTCTGTCAGCATTTAAACAGTACAGAAAATTTACCATTATGTTTTTGGCTTGGGCTTGTATCCCTCAGTCTTGAAGAGAGAGTACAAGACTTTGGACTTGGGTTTCACCATGTTGATAAAGAATTGACTCTTCTCTTTGAGCAAGATTTGATGCCCCTTTTTAAGAATATTTCTGTATTTTGTTAAAAACATGACCTTCTTATATTTCTGACTTTTTTATATATACCTTGGTCTTTAGTAACTGATGGTCTACAGGCGCTTTTGTGGTTGTACCTGAGATTCATGTTTTAGGCCTTACTTTATTCAAATCACGTGTTCCCAATGGACTCAAACTGAAGATCTCCTTATCTAGTGTCCCCACTCTGGCACTAGTAAAGGTAGCGTGATTGGTCTCTCACACTCAGCCTCACTCTGTGGTGATAGTTTATATTAAATGCTGAGAATTAAGCAAAACTAA
>NW_011186227.1:0-598 GCF_000146605.3 Meleagris gallopavo | reverse complement strand
TATGGTGGAGGCTTATCTGCAGGAGCGGCACAAGTAAGGAACTTTACCGCAATGCAGCAATGAGAGATGAATGCCTAATTTGCAGATTCATGTAATCAGATGATAAAATGCCACAGAGGTAGCAGCTTTCAGTGGTCGTGTTGACGAGTCTGAAGTTGTTCCCTGGAAACCTCTGTGGTGACCCTCATTCAGTCACTCACTCATGCTTAGACAGATTGAAACAGTAGAAGAGATGAAGGTGCTGCTCCATGCTGAACTCTCAGCTGCCATGCATGGCTTTTCTTTCTCCAAATCTTGCATTTCTTGTTCTTGCTTATGACTTTGGCAGTAGCACAGCAGGATAATGTGCTGACAATGGTGCTGACTATTGTTGCCTGTATTTCTGGCAGCTTGAAGAGGACTTTTCTATTAGTCGATGCTGTGGTAGGAATCCAGAGCACAGATCTTATTGCAGTAGAGATGCTGGAGGAGTTTGGGATTCCTTATGTGGTGAGTAATACTTTGTTCTTGATAAGGTGGAAGCAGTATGAAAACTTGACTTATGTTAGATTACCTTTAGCATATAACTATAAAGGAATGTACCTCCTAACTGAGTTTT
>NW_011186226.1:0-439 GCF_000146605.3 Meleagris gallopavo | reverse complement strand
AAAAAAAAATGCTTGTATAGAAGAAGAAAAATTTGATTGTCCTCAATTATCCCTTATAACTTGTATGGTGGTGAATGCGTAAATATTCATAAACTACAGCTGTTGTACTAAAAAATTAAGTTGCTTCAAAATTCCAAGTAAAGGTTACCATTCACATTATCTTGTACCATGCAAAATCTTACAATACAATAATTAGCCACACAAATCTCTCATAAATGCTCATGAAGTCTAATGCTAATTATTTTAGGTTATCATGTAAAGATATTAGAACATAATGTAGTGAAGTTAAACCACTTGAACCATTGGCTTTTAAGGACAGTGGAGGAGATTTTTAGAATATCAAAAAGTTTGTGTATAAGTTAATTAAAGTAGCTTTTCAACTGTTGAGTTAGAAGTATGAATAACATTATTTCACAGATAAGGTATTCAAACATTGGAA
>NW_011186225.1:0-508 GCF_000146605.3 Meleagris gallopavo | reverse complement strand
CCTGACTTTCATCTATTTGGGCTGACGAAAGAAAATAGTTATCATATGACACGTGACCATGTTATATGTTGATGATGAAATCAACGATGTCATCATAGCAATTTTGAAACAGTGGGTCGTTCCCTCTAGTACAGACTTTTACATGCACAGCATGCAGGTCTTGTTCATCACTGGCAAAAATGCATTGCTAATGGTGATGGCTATGTTTAAAAATAGTATCTTGTAGCTGAGAATTTGTTGTATTATATTGTGCTCTTTGTAGCTGTTGTAGTTTCTATATAAATAGGAGGCCTTACTTTCAGATAAACCAATGTATAGTGTTTCTGTCAATAGTTTGCAATCCTTTCCAATTGTTAAGCTTTTTTTTTTTAGAAATTTGTATTTCGTTCATTTGCACGCACATTTTCTGATTGTTTTTCATTTAAGTAACAATCCTACGTAAAATCATAGCAATAAAAAATCCCTGACCTTTTCTTGATTTGGGTGAATTAATGAGCTTTTGCAAGTG
>NW_011186224.1:0-645 GCF_000146605.3 Meleagris gallopavo | reverse complement strand
GTATATATATTTTATATACATATATATATACATACATATATATATATATATGTGTGTGTGTGTATGTGTAAGTGCTTCCCTACAGTGTCTGCCATGCAAATTGTGTGTAATTGGAACAGTGCCCAGACTCGGTATGATAATACAAACAAAATTAGAAATGAAAAACAGTAAAGCTGCACTGCCCATTTAAAAAACAGACAGTACAAAATAGTAAAATAGATCTGTTAGAAATACTCTATGCAATCTAGAATATTGCTAGCAACATAAAGTGTCTTCTCTTGATCTCTTCTAAATAGTCCTGAAGAGAAATCCCCTTTTAAACTATTCTGCCTTGATTCATATATTAAAAAAAAACACCCAGACTTTCAGCAGATATAGCTCTCCACATTTTTGGCCCTTTTATACTTTCAGAGGTTTAGAACAGTATGTCCGGATCGCTGGCTACCTGCCTGTCGTGAAACTCTGCCAGGTTTGGTAGGCTTCAAAAACGAGCACAGAGCAATGCCACGCAAGAGAGGGCCGCTGAGACTACTGCAAAGCTGTTCTGCATCCACTTTTCTTCATTCAGATGAAGTGGATCCAGCTCTCCTCGCATTCTCTAGGCATCTTGAGGGGGTGAGTCCGGCATGTGAGGCTGTAGTTTTT
>NW_011186223.1:0-1106 GCF_000146605.3 Meleagris gallopavo | reverse complement strand
CAGAAAATTGGCATTCACAAAGAGAACTGAGAATGGGCAAAAATAAATAGAGATGCAAGCAAGACCCAAAGGCCAAATCCCTTTCAATAGCCCAAACACTGATATAATGTGAGCAACCAAACAACAAGTCCTTGTGCAAACCTCTCCCAGCTGCTTCCTGCTCACCAGCCTCTCTTGGTGGCAACGACGGCTGCAAGCAGCTTCCACTGCACCGGATGGAGCTGTGCAGGCTGCGGCACACCGACACCATGCTCCTCACAAGGCGTAGCCCGTGGTTCCCCTCCCACACCCCAGGGCTCTGGTTTCCCCACGTCTCAACCAGCGCACTGTGCAACCTCGCAAACATCCCAGGAGCCCCAGGAAGGTCAGCTTTGCTTTCAGTAGCTGCCAGGTTTTGCGCCTGTCGCAGGCAGACACACACACACACATGCATGCACACACACACACATGCACACACACACACACACACACACACATGCACACTCACACACACACTCCGGTCCCTGACAGATTCCCAGTAGTTTTATTTATAGGTGGATTTGTGCAAGCCAACTTCAGGTCCTGCCACTATCAGCCTGAAATGTATGCAGGAGCGTTTAACTGCTACTGTCGGACAGTTAGCTCTGCAAGTCTTACTGTGAAGACCAAACTACAGATTAGTTTCCATTTTTTATGTGAATATAAACGTGATGGCTTTTTGCCTCTCTTCGTTAATATTTCATTAAGGAGTAGTCAAAGAAATTTCAGTTAGATGTATTGGAACTGAGATCAGTAAGACCGAAGAACAGGAAGGGCTTCCTGACAAGTGAGATCTATTAGTCAACAGAGAAGTCTCCCAAAGGAGATGATGGGAGGACAAGAAGTGCTTCAGCAGAGCCAACATTAAGTGCTCCAAGTGACGCAGCCAACTCCTAGAGGACTGCCATGAGACACACTGCCTTCAGCAAGGGAGGACGGCTGCCATTAGCCTGCTAATGCACATCCTGGCTTGGTCTGTTACTACTTGGGAACAAGTCATTGACTTAAAATCTCATTAACAAGAAAATACTAGAAAGACAGTTTTCTGAGGGTAAAGGCGAGCCTTAGCAAAATACCATTACAAGAAG
>NW_011186222.1:0-679 GCF_000146605.3 Meleagris gallopavo | reverse complement strand
TGACTTGTTTTCTTACTTAGAGAAGTGCAAATATTCCTGCAGAAAATACTGAAAGTCCTTTTGTAAGGGGGTCTAGACAGTGATACTTCCCTTCTTGCTGGATGTTGCACAGCAATGCAGCCAGAGACAAAGCCTGGCTTGTTTATGGAGTACAGTGCAGATAGCAGCTGCAAGCAGTTAAGTGTTAGAGAAATCCTTTCCTAAGCTGCTCTCTTCCCTGCACAGACCCACCTCTGACATTCCTTATCTCTAGGGGACAGGCAGGGGAAGGCATCCTTCTAAAACACCAGTTCTTATTTCTGTTATTGTTAGCAAGAGTCTGTTTTGAGAACAGTGTGTGCTAAACTGAAATAGATAATGGCTTGGGAAAACTGTACTCCTGGAGAATTTCTTCAAAATGTGGGTGATGCTGTTACTGCAATTTCTTCCCCCCAAAGACCTTAAAATTTCACTTCTTTATTTTGTAGTTCTATAACCAACCAAAATGAGAAGGTTTTTCTGGTGCTCTTAGTTGTGTCCATCACAAAGTGTATTCTTTCCTGTATGCTAGTTCCTAAAAGCCAGGTACTGCTTTGATGCTGGGGGGCTCCTGGATATGTCAACCACCTTCTTTGCAGGTTTTGTTGACAACTTGGGGCCAAGTCTGTTCCTTAGCCTTCTGCTGATGCATCAGCAACAA
>NW_011186221.1:0-601 GCF_000146605.3 Meleagris gallopavo | reverse complement strand
CTGAATCTGTACAGCACCGAGAAAGGATGTGGGGGTTTCTCCATATGAAATGTTATTTGGGTTACCATATCCAGGAAAGAGAAATGAGGTACCGCAGTTTGAAACTAAAGATATGTTTCTTAAGAATTATATACTCGGATTGTCTTCCTCACTATCGTCTCTCAGGATGATCTCGTCAGGATCCGAGGACTGCTAGCGCAGACACCACCTCTGGAATTTCCGATTCATCCATTCCAATCTGGAGACTGGGTCCTCATCCAGACCTGGAAGGAGGCAAAGCTGCAACCTGACTGTCAGGACGGCTGAGGAAGGTTGGACTCACTTCACTCGAGTAAAACTCTCCACTAGCCCTGCAGCATGGGAAACTGTTGCCATGGAGGATCTTCTAAAGATAAAAAATAGAAAGAAATTATAAATAAACTAATCTGTAATTTCTCCTTAACAATTATAGGTAGGGAGGTGTTTAGGCTATATATATTTATATTTCTAGCAGGATATATCCTATTCTTCACTATAGTAACTATATAGAGATTTAGGAGTTAACAATGATGCGGGGGAGAGACCAATTAGTAGTTTTGATTTTGACAGTGATCCCCTTCAA
>NW_011186220.1:0-397 GCF_000146605.3 Meleagris gallopavo | reverse complement strand
CGCCCGGCTGCCGTCCCAGCCGGGCACCGCGGTGTCCCATCCCCGCAAGGAACGTTCCGTGCTGCTCCCCGAGCAGCCCCGAGGAAATTCGGTGCCGAAAGGAAAAGTTAAGGGAAATTCCACGTGGAGCGGACATGGGGAAGGTGCTGCAGGACCCAGTTTCAGTGACAGCACAAGAAGTGGTTTCAAACTAACAGGGCAGATTTGGGTCGGAGCTGAGGAAGAAGTTCTTCGCACTCAGGGCGGTGAGGCGGTGGCACAGGCTGCACACAGAGCTGGTGCTGCCCCATCCCTGCAGACAGCCAAGGTCAGGGAACGGGGCTGTGAGCACTGCTGGAGCTGTGGGTGTCCCTGCTCAGCGCAGGGAGTGCGAGCAGATGGGCCTTTAGGGTCCCTT
>NW_011186219.1:0-556 GCF_000146605.3 Meleagris gallopavo | reverse complement strand
AAGTAGCTGGAAAGCTGGACAGAATGGAGAAGAAACAAGAAGATATAATAGACAAACTATCAACCGTGCCTGATGCTGATGAATCCATGATGGTAACAGATACATCCCATGGGGACTAGAATTCCCAAAACAGCCTACTGGAGGGGCTGATCAACTTGATTTCCTCCCAGCCGGTGTCATCCCAGTGTCTCAGCTATCAAAAGAAGACGTTCTCCTGCTTGAGCAAGTGACAACAGTAAGACTACGTCGCGTTTTGCCTTGTGGCATTGCCTACGTGACCATGGAGAAGATATGAAGAAGTGGCATAAACAACCTACGCCTGCACTTCAAGCCCGGGTAAAAGAATTACAAGACAAATCAACCACCAAGGTGAACTTCTCCAAAAAGCTGAGTGCTCCAGTTGCTGCAGACAATGGAGGTAACAAATAGAGGGGCCCTGCCCCCAGCCGGGGGGGAAAGGGATAATAGAGTTTATTGGACTGTGTGGATTAGATGGCCCGGCACATCAGAATCACGGAAATATCAGGCCCTGGTGGATACTGGTGCACAGTGCACT
>NW_011186218.1:0-489 GCF_000146605.3 Meleagris gallopavo | reverse complement strand
ACGTGCACCTAAATAGTTCAGCAAGGGAAACAATTCCAACAGTGGAATAAGTCTTTTTTTCCTCCTGTGATCTCTCTGCATCCTGGAACTACTTGTAGAGGATCCCTAAGGGTGTCTAAATCCCGAGGCTCTACGTCATGTTAACATCAGCACCAATTTTGCTCAGAACTTAAACCACAGTAAAACCATCTGGGGGGCTGTAAACAGTGAGGATGCTGTCCTCTGGGGGCATCCGTGGTCTGTTTCCAATGCAAAAGGCAATATATGCCTGCAGATACTCTTTTGTGTTTCATTCTTCTTTCATTTGTCAATGCTCTTGCTGTCAGTTCCACAGAAGGGCAATATCCAAATGATGGGATGCAGCCACTAGATAAGGGTTGGTTTTGAGATGGTATAAAAAATAATGATAAATTAAAGAAAAGATCTGAATGGGGATCTCAGTTTATTCTGTCATAAGCCTTTTAAGACTCAAAATGGTGTTGAATATAT
>NW_011186217.1:0-306 GCF_000146605.3 Meleagris gallopavo | reverse complement strand
GGGGATCTCAGTTTATTCTGTCATAAGCCTTTTAAGACTCAAAATGGTGTTGAATATATAGTGTTTCTTGCTGTGGTGGCTCCTACCCTAGTACCTGTGAGGTATTAGGACTGGATGATCTCTAGAGGATCCCTTCCAGCTCTGATAATTCTGTTATTATGTGATTTCTTCTTGTCAGTCTTTGAGACCTGGCTCCTAGAAAATCTGTCCAGAGATTCATAAGAAAGAGAAGGAGGCTAAGAGCAAAGCACGTGCATGTCCTCATCTTAAAGTAAGAAAAGTTAAGACTGTGGTTACATTCTGCAA
>NW_011186216.1:0-442 GCF_000146605.3 Meleagris gallopavo | reverse complement strand
GTTCAGAGGATGAATAGTGAATAACCTGTATAGGTTTCCATCTACACCAACTTGTTTGCTATATAATGACACTGATTTTGATAGGACAAGAAGGTGTGACCTCAAGTTGTGCCAGGGGAGGTTCAGGTTGGACATTAGGAAGAATCTGTAGAATGGTGATGCACGGGCACTGGGAGGTGGTGGACTCACTGTCCCTGAAGGTGTCCAGGGAGATATTGTACTTAGGGACATAATTCAGTGGGCAATATTGGTGGTAGATGGACAGTTGGACTAGATGATTTTAGAGGCCTTTTCCAACCTTACTGATTCTATGATCAACTTTCATACTCCTCAGACAGTGTAGCTGTTGGTACCACAAAGAAACTTTTCATTGCTACCTCATAGACAGCAGTAATAATACTGTTGCAAACCTCTTCGATCCTGTTTGGCTGCAGTTCTGATT
>NW_011186215.1:0-679 GCF_000146605.3 Meleagris gallopavo | reverse complement strand
AACAAATTGCCCTCATTCACCAGGTAGGTCACTCAATCATACAAGGAGCTCAGGTTTTTTAAGCAGGACCTGCCTTTCAAGAACCCATGCTGGCTGGGTCCAATCCCCAGGTTGCCTTACACATGCCCTGTGATTCAACACAAGATGAGCCTTAAAAAATAATATCTGATCTCTCTTTCTGATACTGAAATTCTATTAATCTTTTAAAATATTATCCTGATTCTTCTTCTCAGAAGCACTCCAATTACCCCTGTCATACATGCAGACTCCTAGATGAAAATTCCAATATTTTTATTATACTTATATTACTGCCAGCAGAAGTTTTGGAGTGAGAGGAAGATTTCAAGCTCTTTTAGGGGATTAGTACATTTCTGGTGCTGTTTTTTATATAACTTATGAATAAGAATTAGAAAATGCACGTGCCAATTCCATGTAATTTGTATTTCAGTCTATACCCAAAATGACAATTTTTCCTTTCAAGTCTGTAATGGCAGAACTCCAGTTAAGTTCTATCTGAGAGAGTGAGCAGCCTAAATTTTCTCCAGACAAGCAAGACATTATGTTCAGCTTTTGCAGTTTCTCATAATAATAAAAAAGCCACATAAATATTCAAAAAATATTTTTATGAACTTCAAGTTGAAGTAACATCAAATGAGAGAGAACTCAGATACTTGCCTGT
>NW_011186214.1:0-812 GCF_000146605.3 Meleagris gallopavo | reverse complement strand
TAACAGTTAGGATACAATTGAGGAAGCAATACATAAATGTTACACGGCAATTCTGCCACAGTCTCATACTTCATGTTTAAAATGTTTGTTATGCTCTTTGTTTTCTTTAGAAATATTGTCAATTTATAAAAATTGACAATTTCTTAAAAGTATGCAAATACCACAAACCATTTCTTTTCCAGTAAGTCTTCAAACACTTCTTACATTACATTAATATAAAAATACTTGCATGAAGTTACAAGGAGAGTTAAAATAAAACCTGGGAAGCAGTCAACTTCCAGGCAATACCACAGGAACTCAGTCATTCACGCAAATTTGGTAGAGGCAGAATTTCAAAAATAAGAAACATGACTGCAGGAACTGCAATAAAGTAACAGTACAGTGTCAGTTACAATAAAACCAGGAGACGAATCTTAGACATTGAGTCTCACACCCAAGTCTTCTTTAGATCTGTTATGGTGATGGCTACTGTGTGATTTCTGTTAAACGCAATGATAAAAACTAGAGAATATTTTCAAAAGTTCCTAGAAGTTGCTGAAAAAGATGTTTTAGCAATGGTATTTAAAATGCATAAAAGCACATATCAAGTAGCCATCATGAAAAAATCTAAAGGCAAATACTGCAATATTTACTCAAATTAAAAATCACAGACGAAGTATAAAAAACTGAAATGGTGTGTACCAGCTTATTTAATATGCTGTTCAAAATACTGGGTTACACTGAATAGCTGTATAAAATTTGAATACAGATATAAAACTTTGGAGATCACTGAAACAAATTGAAATTTAACAACTGTTATCTATGAGCTGAAA
>NW_011186213.1:0-689 GCF_000146605.3 Meleagris gallopavo | reverse complement strand
AACAAATATAATAGGAAAGGTACATAGTAAGTTCACTGTGAACAAAGATCTAGTATAAATCAAATCAATTCTAAAATCAAAAGATGTTTGGGGTTTTCTTTTTAGTCTCCTGTGTTTTAGCTGAATTTTCTTTTCTACATTATGTGTTATTAAAAGATTATACATCAGAACAATAAAACTGGACATGACAACCAGAACAAGAAATTGGTATGAGATAGAATTCAAACTGGATAGCATCTTACTCAAGTTTTGTGTTGTAATTTTAAATCATCCAAAAAAAAATAATCCTGCTAATGAGAAATATCCTTCCACTGTTTAACTGCTTAGATGTAAATGAAACCAAAGAAAGGCTAGAAGAATACGGACATGTTGCTTGTTAAAATAATGGAAGAAATTGCAAAAAAAAGTTTGGGGCCATACTCTCCTTAAAAAATACATACATCTCTATGTGTGTGCATGTGTGTGTATATAAATGCATACATACGTGCATAAGAATCCAAACTGAACTCAGAGCATTATCTACCATTAACCTTCACTAAATTATTTTATATCTAAATAATTCTAGGTTGATACCTAATTAGAGGTTTGAAACAAAACACTTTTCACATTTTCACAAGAAGTTGAATGGCAGTGTGGAGCCATGTAAAGTTCCCAAAACATTCACCATTCACTCTGTTGTCAATAACTCA
>NW_011186212.1:0-517 GCF_000146605.3 Meleagris gallopavo | reverse complement strand
CAAAGTCAGCTGATCCCAGATATGTCATATTCATGCTAAGGCTGCTTGCTTACAGTGATCAGTACTGAAAACAAACAAACAAAAAAAACAACAACCCAAAATTCAATGGGCAAGTTGACCAACAGTGAGGCTTTCAAGAAGCATTTTCTGGTAGAGCACCAAACTCTACTGAGATGGGCATCCAACTTTCTTTAGAAAGTCAGTCTTGAATTAAGTGCTGTAGGTTTATTTAGGAAGGAGCCTTATGATTTAAAACACAAATATCTCTTTGCAGCAGAGTGCACATGACAAACATTCCTGCTTTGAAGGACATTATGACAGAAAGCTAGAGGGCTTTAAAAAAGTCCATCATGCTTCCTGGTAAGCAGATAACCAAAGCTGATGAAATCAACTCCAAACATATAGAAGTCTTAATCACAAAAATGGTGTAACCTAATTCAGATTGAAACCGGTCAAGAGGGCACACTCATATTAGTTTACCTCTCGATCACATAAATTATTTGAACAACAAGATAGA
>NW_011186211.1:0-1266 GCF_000146605.3 Meleagris gallopavo | reverse complement strand
AAAGCCAGTCAGCATTCATGTGATTGACAAGGACAGTGCTGGTGTGGGAGAAATATGGATCTGTGCAGCCAGGAATGAAAGATGTGAAAAGAAAGGGCTTGTGAGGGATGGGGAGGCCGGCAGCTGAAGGGCTGTGGGAGGAGGAGGTCATGAGCAGAATGTGAAGAAAATGCAAAATTCAAATTGCGGAATGTCGGCTCCTTTGGTGGACTTGTATTCTGAGGAGGGGAAAGTCCTGTCATCTGAGGAGCTCTCTGCTCCTCGTCAGGAGACTTTTCTATTGTCTCAACAACAGCATGAATATTGCCGAACCGCTCTCCATCATTTTTGAGAGGTCTTGGATAACAGGGGAGGTCCCTGAAGACTGGAGGATAGCCAGTGTCACTCTGGTCTTCAAAAAGGGCAAGAAGGAAGATCCGGGTAATTATAGGCCTGTCAGCCTCACCTCTGTCCCTGGAAAGGTGATGGAACAGCTTGTGCTGGATACCATCTCCACACAACTGGGAGAAAAGGAGGTTATCAGGAGTAGTCAGCATGGGTTCACCAAGGGGAGTTCATGCTCGACCAACCTGGTGGCCTTCTATGATGATGTCACATGCTGGGTGGGTAGGGGAAGAGCGGTAGATGTAATCTACCTTGATTTTAGAAAGGCGTTTGATACTGTCTCCCACGACATCCTTATAACAAAGCTGAGGAAGTGTGGGATAGACGAGTGGACAGTGAGGTGGGTTGAGAACTGGCTGACTGGCAGAGCGCAGAGGGTCGTCGTTGGTGGTGCAGAGTCTGGCTGGAGACCTGTGACCAGTGGTGTCCCCCAGGGTCTGTGCTGGGTCCGGTCTTGTTCAACATCTTCATCAATGACCTTGATGAGGGGATAGTGGCCACCCTCAGCAAGTTTGCTGATGATACGAAGTTGGGAGGATTGGCTGACACGCCTGAAGGCTGTGCTGCCATTCAGCGAGACCTGGACAGGCTGGAGAGCTGGGCAGTAAGAAACCAGATGAGGTTCAACACAAGCAAGTGTAGGGTCTTACACCTAGGGAGGAATAATTGCATGCACCAATACAGGCTGGGGGATGAGCTGCTGGAGAGGAGCTCTGCAGAGAGGGACCTGGGCGTCCTGGTGGACGACAGGTTGGCCATGAGCCAGCAGTGTGCCCTCGTGGCCAAAAAGGCCAATGGCATTCTGGGGTGCATTAAGAAGAGCGTGTCCAGCAGGTCGAGGGAGGTGATCCTCCCCCTCTACTCTGCCCTGGTAAGGCCTCA
>NW_011186210.1:0-456 GCF_000146605.3 Meleagris gallopavo | reverse complement strand
TTTCCAAGAGGAGAAGATGTGTGCAAATTTATCTTAATCAAATCCATCTTTAAATCTTTGGTAGCTTTGCATCAATTATAACTGACTGTTGGGTGAAGCAAGCAAATTTGTGTATGCCCTCAATGCTTGCTGTTACCACCACCAATAGCACATTCAACCACTTAGATGAAGAGCTATCTGTATAAAACCTACATGGGATGCTGCCTTGCTGCTGGGGCTCTTTCCTGCCATACTTGTACAAATCACTGTTCTCTCTCTTCATTTTTCTAACAGTACAGCAGAAAAATAGTCTTTAAGTTATTTATGAATGACTTTCATTTTGGAATGAGCTGGAAGTGCTTCTATGGAAACTTGCAGAAATGAACTTTGAAAGAGCATGAATATGATTGCTCTAGCCACAGAAACTCCTGAATTTTGAACTCTGGTTTTTCCAGAGCTTAAGTTTGTCCATAACCT
>NW_011186209.1:0-532 GCF_000146605.3 Meleagris gallopavo | reverse complement strand
CGATGTACTGATTTCACAAGAAGAAAACAACAAATAATCCTTATCTTTCTCTGGAGAGTCATCTAGGACTTAAGCTCCTCTTTTTATGTACTATCTCCAGTCTGAGATTTGTATGCTGTAAAGTCCCACTACCTCTGCAGAAGCTCTCTGCCCTAACCCTAAAACTAACTCAATCCCAATCCTAAATCAACCCTAATTCAACCCTAGCCTAAACCATCTCTAACTCAATCCTAACTCTATATTCCAACCAATCCTATCTCTAACCCTAATCATAACCCCAACCATAACTCCATGTCACATGCTCTTCTTTTGTATAATTGGAGATAATTGGTTCCATTATATGTGTATGAATAACTCTCATGCTGATGAGGAAAGAATGAATACTGATTCTGTACTACCTATCAATAAAAGTAGTTTATTTCTGTCCCTGATATGTGAAGGTGCCACTTCTTCCTTGACGTTTTTCCAGGAAGAAACTCACTTCTAAAGAGAAAGATTTTTACTTAGCGCTAAAATAGATGTGTGGTACTTC
>NW_011186208.1:0-486 GCF_000146605.3 Meleagris gallopavo | reverse complement strand
AAAAATCAACACCTGTAAGATTCTAAGGTGGAGACAAAAACTTTCTCACAGACAGCAGAAGGCTCAGATTAAGCCATTCCCAGATCCTTTATACAGAGGTAGGGATAAATGAAGGAAAATATTAACCCTTTCTGTCAAGATGGAAGTATTGTCCAATGTGTACAAATATCATAATCAAGAGTTATAAAAATAAAGTCTTTCCCAAGAGAATGATCTCAAAGTACTTTTGTGATACTGATATCGGCTCCGTTGTGTGCCTTAACCTATGTGAATTCTGAGGTCAGGAGTAGTAAGCCCACCCAGATGACAGGTGACGTTAGTGCTAGCAGCAAACTCTTGTTTTTTCACTACAGTATCCAAGGCCTCCCGATGGTAACAAAGATAAAATATAACAGATTTCTGCACATTGATCTGAAATGTGAAGTCTATGAAAGAAGAAGATATAATCTACAGAACTCTTGCAGAACATGAATTGTATTGTTAAAC
>NW_011186207.1:0-1382 GCF_000146605.3 Meleagris gallopavo | reverse complement strand
AATGCTAAGAAGGATGTGAATTGTGAGATGGAAAGCCTTATGTGATACAGATTTGTTGTTGTTTGTTTTTGTTTTCCATAATATCATGTAATGAATACATTGGAAAACACCATAGAAACAATACATATGCACCATTGGTTTTCCATGAGATAGCATAAGGTAGGAGTGCATACTGCTAAGTGCGCTTGAAAAATAAATCACTTAAAAACTGTGTGTACATAACAGGTTGTAGAAAGCATAACTCTTACTCTTCCACAGAGTAGATCATTTTGGCCCCTGTTATACCACCTGATAATAGTGCCTTGTAAAGTTACACAAATATAGTTGAAGGCAGACTTTTGCCATCAGTCTGGGGAGAAAAGGCTTGATTGTAGGAATCTTGCTCGTCTAAAATTTCAGGATCTTTTTATACAACCAAATACAAGTGATGGCTGTCTTTCTTCTTTAGTATGTAAAGCAATAGTCAGCTATTTGTATCCCTCATAACTGTAATCTTTTGGTCAATTATATAGCCAAAAAAATCATGGGTTTTTGTCCTGAATAAATACCCTACGCACATAAGATGAACCTGTCATTTACAGATTATCAGATACATGGATTGATTGCTTAAAATAAAGTGTTCAATGTCACTGAAACCAAACCAGTTCTATCTGAAACTTTAAATAGCATCAAGGAAAGTTGGGTTGTTTTTTATTTATATATGGTTGGCTGGTTGGTTGCTTGCTTTTATCATAAGCTAGCGCTTTAATTGGAAAAGGAGTATTTGCCTATCCCCATATACCAGTTTTTGGTGGCTTCATGTTCTATGATAAATGGCAGCAAAAATATGGCTCTTTGTAAAAGTCAACACTGAGTGGGAACCGTGGGAACAGCCAAAGCTTCTCTGAAAGCCAGCACAAACTCACTGAACGCATCAGTACGTATTTGTATGTGTAGACAAGTATTAGCTGCTCAGTCTAAAAATGAGTTTCTTCTAGAAGAAGTGTATCTTGGCAGAAGAAGCAGCATTTAATTAATAAATACATTGCAGAATTAATAGTCACCTGACAAGGCAATAGAAGAATAATTGATATTTGTGAAATAAGTAGTTAATCTTCTTAGAATTCTGTGCTGTTACTCAAAGTTGATGACACTGTTAGTGAGTTTGGAAGGCAACTTTGAGAACTTATTTCATTGTGGGAAATAAAGCAAACTCTAGGAATTATAAGTATGTTGGATTGCATATGCTGGAACATTCTTGCTGAAGATGTAAGTTCATTGAATTAAGTAAGCCAGAAACTATTAGTTTTGCCAGCCTCTGTAATGATGCATTGCATATGGCAGTACTTTGTTTTCTGCAGTGTCATGAGAACTATCAAACAAATTTAAGAGATGAGAATCAA
>NW_011186206.1:0-465 GCF_000146605.3 Meleagris gallopavo | reverse complement strand
ATGGTGGAGTTCAAGATCCTGAGTGGAAGAAGCAAAGCAATAAGTAGGATTGCTACCCTGGACTTTAGGAGAGCCAACTTCGATCTCTTCCGGGACCTACTTGGAGCTATCCCGTGGGCTCGGGTGTTAGAAGGTAAGGGGGCCTCTGAGAGCTGGTCAGCATTTAAACAGCTCTTCTTCCAAGCTCAGGATCGGTGCGTCCCTGTGAGCAAGAAATCGGGAAAAGGTGGCAGGAGACCTGTGTGGGTGAACAAGGAGCTCATGTGCAAGCTCAAAGGAAAGAAGAAGGTCCATGAAATGTGGAAAAAGGGTCTGACCACTTGGGAAGAATATAGGAATGTAGTCAGGGCCTGCAGGGATGCAACGAGGAAGGCTAAAGCCTGCCTGGAATTGAATCTGGCTAAAGTGATAAAGGATAATAAAAAAGGCTTCTTCAAGTATGTTAACAGCAAAAGGAAACTAGAG
>NW_011186205.1:0-640 GCF_000146605.3 Meleagris gallopavo | reverse complement strand
TTTAAGATAGATTTTTGAAAGTTTATGAAGGGAATTGCATAGCCATGAAGGAAAATTCATGTCAACAGCAAATGAAGTTTGTGGTATTTTGTTTTCTGATATTTTGGAGTATCAAAAATAAAAGGTGACAGATTCACCTCAATCATATGAGGGCTGATCCAAAAGTACTACTGTTTTATTGTGTTGACCCACGAAGTCAGAGGTGGTGGTTGGTGGTATGGTAGTAGAGGCTGAACCTTCCTGCCAACATTCTGTTACATGTTGTTACTGTGTAACAGATGGCAGAAGATTAGCAGTCTGACAAAATGGCATCTGACATGGATGTGTGTATGAAGGAAAGGTGTCTTGCTGAATTCCGCCATGGGGAAAAATTGGCACCTGCTGACATTCATCGATGCTTGCTGAACATTTATGGAGACCAAAAAAGTAAATGTGTGCACAGTGAGGTGAGGGGTTGTGTGTTTCAACAGCAGCAACAACAACATGAATGACAAGCTACATTCCGGATGGCCATGCACAGCTGTCATGCCACAAAATAAAATGCATCTCGATCTGCTCATCTGCGTGAGCCAGGTAATGGTGGTGACTATGTCAAAAATATGTTTGTATCTGTGAATTGCTCTATTAAATATTTATTGTG
>NW_011186204.1:0-988 GCF_000146605.3 Meleagris gallopavo | reverse complement strand
AAAGGCATCATTACAATAAACGCGACAAACAATCACAGCGTAAATCTTACGGATGAACTGTAGGAAGATTAATTACCACTGTGCATATATATGTCTATTTAATCCATAGTTTACAGACAAGATGTTCAGAATAGTAACAGAAGAGTGTTTTTTGATATCTAATTACTTATATACGTCTTAAACGAATCTTATGCATCTCCAGGTACAATTTTTGTAAATTGTAACCACGTGTCAAGCATAGGATCTCCCTTAGCTAAGAGCAGAGCAGGTGAGTACCTCTCCTGACAAACGTTGCTCTTCCTGAAGGCACTCGGTGTCTGAGGCTGACTTTCAGCATCACAGAGATAAAATCAATGTAGCTGTTTTACTTATGTAACAAATCAACCTGCTGAAGGTTTTGCATCTGACGCAGCAGTGGCCACACACTTCCCCGTCCTCTCATAGTAGGTTATTGGTGTTACCTCAGTACCTTCCCACAGCCCCACAGCAGTTGTTGCTTCCACTCCGAGGCTTGTACCATCCTGGCTGTAAATATGCTAACCTTTGTTATCTTGTAGTAAAGACATGATGATCTGAGTAAAGCAATAAGACTACTTTGTAAGGCAGAGTTTCCATTTAAACAGGAAATGGGATATAAAATATTGATATAAATGTATATAAATGTATATAAAGACAGACCAGGTTTGGCAAAAGAACAGCGCTTTGTGGGAAGCTGTGCTCTTGTTTTTCTTTGGTGGGAGGCACTGCAAGCAGTAGGCCATAGTTTAACTCTGGCTGAAAAATCTCTCTGCAGTATTTAAGGTCTGAAACTTAGCAGTGAAATCTGTATACAAGCATCCACACTTAAATAATACTGTGATTGTATTCACAGAAACATCAGGATTGTGAATCTGTTAATGCCTTTGAAATTGCTGTGGATTTTTGATTTGTGCTGCACCTGCACAATATACAATATATACAATAGTGTATAGACACATATTGTTTCCTT
>NW_011186203.1:0-662 GCF_000146605.3 Meleagris gallopavo | reverse complement strand
CCCCTGCATCTTCCCCTCAAACGAGACTCCTCTTCTGCCCTATCAAAAAGCTAATTCGGAATGTTAAGGTCAAAGACTATCTGGAAATTGCTGATATTTCAGGTGAAGACATTTTTCACATCTCTGACTGTTGCCAGAATTATCCACATGTGAGCCAGAAAATCTGGATTATAATTTGGTTCTTAGCTGGCCTGATATAGATTATTTCATGTGTCTTTGTTTTTCCCTCTTCTCTATTTTTTTTTCTCTCCTACCTCCTCTTTCATTTACTGAGATTAAATTTCTTTACTTAGGAACACACACTATTTAGCATAATGAGCTCCAGTCTCATGTGCTTTAACCAATGGCATAGCACAAACCATGTTACAGCCTTATTTACGGATTCACTTTCCTACTCTATTTAAGCTGGTGCTGTTGTTTGTTTTTTTGTTTTTTTTTCCTTCATTTTTTCTTCTGTATTTCGGGTGTTGTTCTATAGTTATCTAAACAAAAATCTATTCTGTGAGTATACAAACTACACATAACAACATAACTACTTTGATTACTATGTATTCTTACAGTGTTAAAAATATTAATACCCTACAGGAAAATAAGACTTTGGATTTCTGTTAGGATTGCTATGCCTCAGTAGAAGAAAAATCAGAAAAGTTAATGCATTTCAC
>NW_011186202.1:0-478 GCF_000146605.3 Meleagris gallopavo | reverse complement strand
CAAGCTGAGGTCTCAGTGTGCTGCATGGCCATTGTTTGCATCCAAATCCCTTCGACCCTAGTATTTTCCACTCTGGATCTGCAGGAAAGCTGATCTTTATTAATGCAGAGGCTGGGGGTATGGCTTGGAGCTGCAGCAGGACACTGGCAGCAGGGAAAGCAGCAAGGAAGTAGACTCAGGCTCACATTGCTCTTTCGTAGGAGATTTCAGTGGCAAGCAACACTGAATGAAGCACCCATTTTCCAGCTCTTCTGGTCCCCGTGGACCAGACTGGGACTCTCAGCATCGACATCTGGTGAGGAAAGGCTGAAGCTGCTGACAGCTCACCACGAGCTTCTGCAGCCCTTCTGCTTGTGCCATTGGTGAAAAGCTGAAACATCTCTCAGAGGACCACAGTGCTGGCTCTTCTGGTCCCCGTGAGGCAAGTGCAATGTTGCTTATGGAAAAAATGTCTCTTTATTATCACAAAACTAATTTT
>NW_011186201.1:0-318 GCF_000146605.3 Meleagris gallopavo | reverse complement strand
TTTTTTTTTTGGTCAAATGTTTCATCTGAAAACTTTACAAGAAAAATACTGGCTTCTTGATTAACTGTTCTTTTTTCTTGTTGTTCCCTTTTCCTGCATAACTTCAGAGTTGTCATGCAGAAGACATAAGGTTGTTAAGAGTGCAGTTCATCTCACATCACCTTAGAAGTCTGCAGCCTAACTGTCCACATTTGAACTATGTTTCCTAGGCTCCATTTATAGTCTAAAGGAAGACAAAGGCACTGCGGGACATAATTAATCTGACCTATCCTAAATAAGATGTGAAGAATAACAGCCTATGTGTACTTGTTTTTCTCC
>NW_011186200.1:0-863 GCF_000146605.3 Meleagris gallopavo | reverse complement strand
CAACAAAAAAAACCCGCACCTGCCAACGTTGAAGAAACACCCATTCACAAAACATTTATATATTAGCTTTTGAAAAGATTTCCAGAAAGGAAAATTTCAGACTATGTACTTTGGTTTACAACCTAAAGAAAGAGAAAGGAAAGAATGGCTTCATCTTTGAAGTAATTGGATTATGAACTGGCCAAACTGAACAGGAACTTATTACAATACTAGCGCAAAACATAATGCAGTGAGTTCTATACATATTTTTCACAATAATGTTTAACATATCACACTTTTGCCAATTGAAACAATAATTTTCAAAGTCCTGGAATAAGCGAAGATAAATCAATGAATGTGCATGAAAGATGATGCAGGATCACTTGCTCCATTTCCCAGACAAGAATAGTAACTCTAGAGCTATATAAAATTTTTTTCTATGATTGAAACACCACCATAATATCAATAGAAATCCTGGATTTTATTAAAGAAACATGTGACGGAAACAAACTACCAACAAATGAGTACTCAGTTACCCACTTGTAGCATTAACAGCTACTAGAAATAGAAATAAATGTAAGTTTTTTTCCTGAGTTTTTTTCACCCTAATCCTAGGGTTATGGCTTCTCCAAAAATCTTCACTATTCTCAAAACAATTACAAAACATTCATTTATGTACTATAATGCAGAAGTACAAGAGGTCTAGTCAGCAATACACAAAGCAATACCTGTAACTTCTTATTTTAACCGTAGCTTCACACCACTCTCTCTAACGGTGCCTAGTTTTTCATCACATAATAACCGCATTATACTATTAACATGAAAACATCTCAGAAATGTTGCTGTTTTCTGTGTATCTTCCATATTTAAAGCCTTTGCTCATT
>NW_011186199.1:0-501 GCF_000146605.3 Meleagris gallopavo | reverse complement strand
TAAAGAAACATGTGACGGAAACAAACTACCAACAAATGAGTACTCAGTTACCCACTTGTAGCATTAACAGCTACTAGAAATAGAAATAAATGTAAGTTTTTTTCCTGAGTTTTTTTCACCCTAATCCTAGGGTTATGGCTTCTCCAAAAATCTTCACTATTCTCAAAACAATTACAAAACATTCATTTATGTACTATAATGCAGAAGTACAAGAGGTCTAGTCAGCTATACACAAAGCACTACCTGTAACTTCTTATTTTAACCATAGCTTCACACCACTCTCTCTAACGGTGCCTAGTTTTTCATCACATAATAACTGCATTATACTATTAACATGAAAACATCTCAGAAATGTTGCCGTTTTCTGTGTATCTTCCATATTTAAAGCTTTTGCTCATTTCCACAAATATGTAAGGACAGAAAACAGAACTTTGTAAATGCACAAAAAATTACCACCCTTGTTAGACTATAGGTGGTTAATGACACAAAAGTTTTCAGATT
>NW_011186198.1:0-668 GCF_000146605.3 Meleagris gallopavo | reverse complement strand
TTCACACCACTCTCTCTAACGGTGCCTAGTTTTTCATCACATAATAACTGCATTATACTATTAACATGAAAACATCTCAGAAATGTTGCCGTTTTCTGTGTATCTTCCATATTTAAAGCTTTTGCTCATTTCCACAAATATGTAAGGACAGAAAACAGAACTTTGTAAATGCACAAAAAATTACCACCCTTGTTAGACTATAGGTGGTTAATGACACAAAAGTTTTCAGATTGCTTTATAATTATTACAGATTTTTATTTCGTTTGCCATAAAACTTTTCCTGCTGTACCTGACTAAAAAGCATCCATTTCTCCCTTAACACCAGCTAGTGACAGTGCAACGATGGTATGTCACATAAATATTATGAGATCAAATTTTCTATATTACTTCATTTTGCAGACAATTTAACATGTACTTCTTCGAAATATAAAGGCAAAAATATGAATGCAGTCCACTGCTCTTCTGAGGCCAGAAGGGCAAATGTGAGCTTAGAATATGGAGAGAGTGAAGAGAAAGAGGAGGATGCTCTCCTCTGTACCAGACTTTCTCCACGTGCAATCTCTGCAGATTTCTGAATAAAGGGTAACCCCATTTACATTGATATTGTCACAGTGAAAAGCCAGAGAAAACACTAGAATTTACTGGTAGCTTGAAGAGCTCGGACACCT
>NW_011186197.1:0-867 GCF_000146605.3 Meleagris gallopavo | reverse complement strand
TTACTAGAACGCTGCATCCTGAACCAAAGACTGCTGGAGAAAGCTAAGATCTGATACAAGTTAAGAGCAGGAATGTATCTAATGGCAGGCAGAGGACAACCTGACTCTCTCCGCTGTGAGCTGTTTGTGCCTCACATTCTCTCCAATGTGTGCTTAGCCCACTTCCCCCAGTTATGCTACTGGATCATTGAATAGCGCCTCTTCCCCTTCCGAGAGGTCTCAAGCCTTCTGCAGTGATAAGTTCCTCCTGCTAAAACCTTATTCCCACTTCTTTTACTCTGCCAGGCAAGATTTATTATTCTCAAGGGACGTTAACGCAGAACACGAACGTCTTCATTCCTTTAACCCCTTGACATTGTTTTCCTGCTGTGTTGCACTGGGGCAGGTGATGCTGCCATCTACAATATGGAAGTGGGAGGAAGGACATGTTTAAGACAGTAAGCAAAGAAGACTTCCAGTCTGCGTTTGTACTTTAACTTCTTTCTGCTTCTGCTTCCCAACTGTAGGAAGATTATGTGATATTTCTCTTCCTGCCCTCGGTGCTGTGGAAAATAGTAAGTAAAGCATGATGGTGTCTTGGGATAACATCAGGGCGCAGCAAGCATCTGCTGTTCCCAAAGATACTGGGAGTTGAAGGGATAATGGGTCTCCTACAGGGACTGAGCTCTCCTACTGGAGACTTGGGGCTGAGCTTAAATGGGGCTCCTGAGCCCATGGGCAGAAGATGGAAGTTCCAGGTTAGGCTAGTTGGAGTCATTACGTCTGGTCAGAGACCTCACAGATGGGTACTGTTCTGTATCTGTCATTGATTTCCTGTTGATCTCAAACAAATCATTTCCACTGCGTTTCTTCGTCTTACCTGAGTTT
>NW_011186196.1:0-951 GCF_000146605.3 Meleagris gallopavo | reverse complement strand
AAAAATCTGGAAAAGATTTGAATTGACAAAACCAAAAACCTATGTATTAATGCAGCAAGTAGCACTTTACAAGTTTTGATAAAAATTATCTGTAATCAGAACTTTCACTTTAAAAAATTCTTCTTTTTTTGTTGTTGAAAAATACACTGCCCGTTATTTAAAAAATAAGAAAAAAACCTATTTCATTTTCATTTTTCATTATTTTTCTACAGGAAAAGCAAGCAAAATGGCAGTTAACCGTGAAAAAATTCTACCATAATCCTATTTTTAATAGGAACATTTTACTGTTAAAAGTGCTTAGTAAAGTGGCAAAAAAGTTTGTCAGGAAATATCTTTTATGAAACCAACTCACATATCTGGAAAAAAAAACAGAGAAACTTTTAAGCACACTGATCTTTTGTGAGTCTGAAGTGAACACAGCAATCCTACAGGTGTGCAAATGTTGTGAATAATTGCTATGGTCTTAAAGAAGTATGTTCATCAGAACTTTACAGTGGAAAGTGTTCCATACACAGAGTAGAAGTGTCACAGGAGGAAGTGATAAGATCTTTAGCCTTGTCATAAAGAAAACTGATGTCAAATGTGTTCTTCAACAGATAAAACGGATTGACCATTGAAGGAATTCAAAATATGTGACTGTTCTGTTCTGCAAGAATGGTAAGGCAGGATGACTCATTGTTTCCTTTAATTTGCATATGGATGAAATCAGGATTTGAGATAATGAAACCCAGCATGTTTTTCTTGGGGGAGAGGGAAGGGAAGGAGGAAAAAAAGGGAAAACTAAGTTGTATTTTGAAAGGGCAACTGCTTTGTTTTGCTCTTAAAATAGAACTAGACTGTTACGACACTTTTGGGAGCCCACCAATGTTCCAAAAACAGTTAAAACAATTTGAAAACAATGCTTCAACTTTCATTTCTCAAGTGCAGACATGATGAAGCATATGCTGTCAA
>NW_011186195.1:0-1115 GCF_000146605.3 Meleagris gallopavo | reverse complement strand
TATTTTTCAGAGGAGCTCCTGAAGCAAGGAGGAGCACAGGAGGATGCAGAGAAAGGTGAGTTTATGCAACGTAATGTCCCAGTGCTTCTGTGCGTGAGGAATCTCGAGCAAAACGACTGTGTTCATGTAGTGTGAGGGTGCCTTGTTGATGGTGTCCCACACTGTTCCCGAGCATTTGTGAGTGATAGGGTGCTAAGCAAGGTGTTCCCCCCTTCCTCCTTGTCTTTCTGCAGAGACTCTGAAGAAGGAGAATGGTGAGTGCGACTGTCTCCAGGCAAGCCATCCGTTGCACCAATATTCCTGTTTATTTGTCATGGTGTTGTGCTGGTGATGGGGATGTGTGTGTTGGAGTGTTTGGAAGAGAGTGCGAAAGGGTCTGTGGAGGGAAGACAGAGCTGGGGAGCTTGTAGAGGGAGAGCCTGAGCCCTGAGCAGCCCTGTCTGCTGCTGTTTGAGTTGTGGCTGGTGTTGGTGGCAGCGTTCCAAATCAGAGTGGCGGGGGACATGAGTGTCGCTATGTCGGGGTGTGAGCCAAAGTCCCTCTAGCGAAACCTTTTGCTACTGGCAAGTGTGGGAAGTCCCCCCTGGACATGAGGTTCTTGGGCCTAACTTGTTGTTTTCTTTTGTGATGGCTGCGGTGACTGTGCAGAGGAGCTCCGTGCCAAGTATGGTGAGTCCTTGTCTTGCCCACAAACGTTCCCAATGGGATTATGGCCTTGGGGATGGTGAGGAGGGCTATTCCAGCCATGCCAAGCACCCCCACACGAGTGAACGATTGAACCTGCCTCTAGCCCAGTCTCCCTGTTCCAGCTGGTGTTCTTCAGCTTTGGCTTTGCCAAGGCTGTGTCCTAAGGCCAGTGCTACAGTGCATTTGGGCGCTTTGTTTTGACTGTCTGGCTCTGCAGCCCCACTCTGGAGCTTCTAATCATGGTGTCTTTGCCTTTCAGCACAATGTCAAGAGCAGATAGGTAAGTGCGTGTTAACAGTGTGATAACCTTGAGTGCTGGCACTGGGACTCCGAATGTTGAGGAAAGTCTAGGCTAAAGCTTTGCTTCACCTCAGCTGCTGTCTGCAACAAGTTACAAATATCAGACTTGATGGAAAGTTCTGATAGCT
>NW_011186194.1:0-535 GCF_000146605.3 Meleagris gallopavo | reverse complement strand
TTGAAGTGCAAAGACAGAAGAAAGTTACTGCGCTCATGTTTCCAAGCAGCATGGTCTGAAGTTGTTCCATCCTTCTCTGTTTCATGCCATGAAAAGAGGAGTCATGGCTGGTGAGCCCTTGGGCCATAGGTGACACAGAGACGTGAGGTCAGTGCGTGAGGCGCCTTGCAGGGTGCAGGTGGTTGGTGTGAGGGTGTGGGCGCAGGCCCTTAGCAGGGGTAGCGGGCTCTGCCGCCGTTGAAGCAGCCCAGGCCTCCGAAGCCGAAGCCGCCGGAGGAGATGGCCACTCCCTGGGCGTCGAGGGCGCTGCCCACGGCAGCTGATGAGGAGGATCCGACGGCGGTGTTCTGGGGGAAGGAGCTGAGGATGGGTCCCGGCAGGGTGACCACCACGGTGGAGGGCTGGATGACGACCTGGGAGTCCTGGCACTGCCTGACACAGGGCTCGTTGCAGCTGTTAGCCAGCGGGGTGGGTCCCCCACTGCAGGGGCGGCAGAGGTCGTAGCAGGACATGGCTGTGGGGTGGAGGGTCTGAG
>NW_011186193.1:0-705 GCF_000146605.3 Meleagris gallopavo | reverse complement strand
ATCCTTCTCTGTTTCATGCCATGAAAGAGGAGTCATGGCTGGTGAGCCCCTTTGGGCCCATAGGTGACACAGAGACGTGAGGTCAGTGCGTGAGGCGCCTTGCAGGGTGCAGGTGGTTGGTGTGAGGGTGTGGGCGCAGGCCCTTAGCAGGGGTAGCGGGCTCTGCCGCCGTTGAAGCAGCCCAGGCCTCCGAAGCCGAAGCCGCCGGAGGAGATGGCCACTCCCTGGGCGTCGAGGGCGCTGCCCACGGCAGCTGATGAGGAGGATCCGACGGCGGTGTTCTGGGGGAAGGAGCTGAGGATGGGTCCCGGCAGGGTGACCACCACGGTGGAGGGCTGGATGACGACCTGGGAGTCCTGGCACTGCCTGACACAGGGCTCGTTGCAGCTGTTAGCCAGCGGGGTGGGTCCCCCACTGCAGGGGCGGCAGAGGTCGTAGCAGGACATGGCTGTGGGGTGGAGGGTCTGAGGAAGAGAGGATGTTGAGTAAGTATATGGCGTTGAGGGGTGAGGGAAGCAATGCTGTTCCGTTCCCAAGCGGCAGGGAGGTATGGTTTGGGGTTGTGGGGAGCATGACAGAAGAGGTGGAAAGGCTGCAGAGTTTGTGGTCAGAGGGGAATGGAGAGCAAAGCCTGGTGGGGTGGCCAAAGGAGGGCAGCGGGGAGTGCAGCTCACCTGGAAGAGCACAGAGCAGAAGGCGACAGGA